>NW_021939396.1:45237253-45399101 GCF_001715985.3 Manacus vitellinus | reverse complement strand
TGCCTCAGGAGATGCTGCTACTTAAGGACTGGAAGGGATCTGTCCTTCTTTCCCTCCTGGACTTTTATTTGGAGGGGAGAAGAGATCTGATCATTGTAAATACATATGTCATGGTAGAGATAGTTTTGTGATCATGTGTATAATGTGATATGGTATTTATTTGTACAGTCATTGTAATATATTCCCTTTCCCCCACTTTGAGTCTGGTGTGTTTTGTCTGGAAAAAACCCATCTCACATTAGGTTGAGATGTGGGAGGGGGAATGGAACTAGGGGATTGGATTTTGGGGCTATCTCAAACCATGACAATAGCTCATCTGAGTGATGTTTGCCTTAAATATACCAGTTTTTAGTTTTTATTTTGAACACATAGTCCAAAGCTGCTACAGGAGAATCCAGCTAATGGAGGGGTGTTAACAGCTGAAGCTCTGCTACGGCACTTCAGAAGCGTGGCATCTTCCCCACTATGTACATAAGTGTGGTAGGACTAATCCAAAGGACAAGGTCTGGATTGGTCCTACTGTATAATCAAGGACTGTTTGTATCCTGTGTTTTTAGGGAACTCACTAAAGAAAAGTGAAGATCAGGTTTGTGCTAATAAGCTTGTGTTGTAAGCTTCAGCTTGTAAGATGGGCATCTTGGTTAGAAAATGGCCTTATTTTTAGTTCAGTGAATCAGCATTCATCTTTATTCAATGCTAAGTTCTACCTGGTGAATTAGTTTTAGCACAAATATCAGTCTGCAAAAGCGGTGGTGCAGGGTTAGGGGTTTGTGGGAACTTTTAATCCAGGTTTATGTCAGTTCGTGGTTTCCAACCTTGCTCAGAATTTCGGTTTCATATAAGGGATTTGCATGCCTAGCAGCTGAGGCATTAGCCAAATTAAAGTTTCAGAGGCACTTTGCTGAAGTGTGAGAGCTTTTAGGAGCTTTCTGTCCCTGTCCACACCCACACTGAACATCTATTTTATATGGGGATAGCTTCCAGGATACATTAGTGTGGCTGCTTGTTGATAGTCAAGAGACTTTTTCTTTGTATCTATTCTGAACAAAGCATAAAATGTTGGTCTTTTCTTTTGTAGAGATGAAGATGACATAAATGATGTGACTTCTATGGCTGGGGTCAATCTTAGTGAGGAGAATGCATGCATTTTGTCAGCAAACTCTGAGTTCATTGGTACAGTGATTCACTCTTGTTCAGATGAACCATTTCTCTCTTTGGAAGCTCTTCAGAAGAAGATCTTGAACATAGGTGAGAGCAATGCACATGTAACATATATGTATGGATGTAGTATTTTCTTGCCTCTTTCATCAGCCAGCCTCCAATCTATGAAGAAGGACCTAGAAATATTAATATCTCCCATTTCAATTCATGTGTTTCTACCAAACTATACTGATCTTTTACTTTCCCTTCTAGGAAACAACTGTCCTTTAAGGTTTTTTTTAACATGGAAACAGTCTCAAGCACAACAGAAAAAAGAAACTGATGCCACTTCAACATGTGAGAAGTGAGCAACTTATTACTCTTAGACTTAATGGAACACTTAACAACCATAAAGATGCTAGTGTCAAAACACTTACATGTGCTTTTTTATCTCTGCAGCTTCTAACTTGATGCATTACACTATCTTTCCTAACAATTTTTGCATTTCTCAGCCTGTTCAGGTATACATGCTCTATTGACCAACATAAAGAAGAAGTTTGCAACTGCCAATACACGCAGGACAGACTTTTATTTACAACTCCTTCTGTGGAAAAAACTTCAGTTAATTTTACACAAAAGAGATGTTGAAGCTGTTTGTCTGTGTAGCGGATAGTACTGTGGAATGTATGTTGAATGCGTGTGACTAAACTGCAGTAGGAAGTTTCTAGTGTACACATCATTTCAACTGTTAGCTTGCAAGCAAAATGGTAACTGTTGCTTAGCAGTGTTGTACTGTGTCAGAGCAGGGAGCATGCATTTGTAACCACGCTGAGTGGTACCTCTGCTGTCGACAGCAAAGTCGATGAGTGTTGCTCTGCTCCTTGCTCGTGCCCTCTGCCCCATAGCTCTCTGTGCTGGAACAGTGAGTTTTACAGCTGAGCATCCAAGAAAGCCTGTGGTTGTACTTGCAGTCATAATTCTGTCACAATGGTTTAGCTACGTGATCACCAAGTCTTTCTCTTTCTAGACACACCTGGTTCTCAGTCCAAAGTAAGCAGCTAACCTGTGACAAGTATGTAACCTGCAAATGCTACCTGCAACCTCAGTACCCCTGCTCTGGTTAGCCAGGATGTGTCATCTGAGCTGTATGAGGCATAGTAGAGTGAAGTAAGTGCTGTGTTATTAGTGGCAGGGGGAAAATACTCATCAAAACTGGTGCCTAGAAGATTTTTTCAAAATTCGGTAGAGGATTAATCAATCCTTCTTGGGAAGTGTATATAAAGAAGAATTAAGAGCTCTTCAAAAACACAGAGTACTTCTAGAATAATTTGCTGGTTTGGGGTGCAAAGACAATTCATTGAAAGATAGAAAATAGAAGCCTGGTTGTTTCATGGCTGGCATGGTAGTTGTTCCACATTAATAATAATAGGAATAATTCATGTCATAAATGAAAAGTGTTTGATTGCAAGGAAAGGAATATTGCTAGGGAGTACAGCTGTTCAGAAAATGAACACATCTACTTTTGAACCGAGCCCTCTTTGAATTAAGAAGTGTTTGTGTGGAGGGAGGTCTTGAGGTTTGAAGGGATTTTACTAAGTCTTTAAGTTGGTGTTTCGGTGTTCTGATAATCTAGTGAGAAGCTGCTGAGGAAGTATTGAAAAGTCCTTGAGCAAAATGAGCTTTGCATTCAGCTAAGGTACACGCCAGTGCTTCCTGATCAAATACACTTTGATTGTATCTGGGAAAACATCCTAGATTCTCCCTGTCTTGTGAGATTGTTAATCATTTTCAGTTAGAGTAGCAAAGGCAAATGAAATAGGTGATTAGTTTTTTTACAGTGTGCTGTTTATCCATTCTTAACACTTCACTTGGCAGTAAATACCGAAATGGGTTTTGAAGGCGTGCTGTATATTGCATCATAAAGTATTACAGCTGCTGTAAATGCAGCAAGGGGCAAGGAAAAGCACTTCTGACAGGTACAGTGTATGAGGCATGTGAAGCTGCTGCCTGCCGTGCCTACCAGGGAAAAGTTGCTGCTGTCCAGGTGTCTGGATGGAGTCGTGTTGAGTGATCGATGGTGTCAACTGCGGGAAGGCTTCTCTGTCGGCAGCCTGCAGCCGCGGGAAGGTTACGGAGGTGATGCCCAGCTCTGGGTGCAGGGCCAGCACAGCTTTGCCTGGAGCTGTCACCAGCCTCGGTCGCAGCTGCTGAAACGCAGAGAATCAGCAGCAGCCCCAGAGAAAAGGTCGAAGGCGATGGCAGGATGACCCCAGCTGGACTGGAATCTGTGCTGTCCGAGCTGCTGCTGTGGGTCGGTTGGGCCTGTCTGCCCCGTGTCCGTCAGTCAGGGCACTTGAGAGGGTCCTGTGTGCCTGGAGTGCGCTGCAAAACCCATTCCTGCTCATCAAATAAATGTCATGAGTTGTTAACAAGCACGGTGTCAAGCAGGGCAAAATGTAATTCTGTATTTTTTTTAATTACTGGAATTAACAGAATATGGCACTAATTTCTACAGCTACTGCTTCTCCCCCTCCCCGAACATGAAGCTTGATTTGTGTTCTTATTAACTTTGTCCTATAAATGACCTTGCAAGGAGAGTGGTTCTGGAGGCTAAGTGAAACAATGTCTATATTTTCTGAAGCTCCAGGCTAAGTTTTATTAATGTAATGTCTAAGATCTTTGAAGTTGTGACTTTACCAGGAAAATCATAATCTCCAAACCTTTATTCATAATGGGTATGACTTCCAGGGGGAACAGAATACCTGCTGTGCTAATTATTTCAATTATCAGCTACTACTAAAACACGTAATGGATTTTCTCTGCTTCCACAGGTAAAAGGCATGACATTATGGAACTTAACTCTGATGTTGTGAACTTGATCTCCCACGCTACACAGGAGAGATTACGAGGGCTCCTAGAAAAACTAACTGTAATTGCTCAACACAGAGTATCAACCCACAAGGTAAAGGAAATCATTAGGCAAGTTTTCCACCAAAGTTTTCCTGCTCTGCAGCCTTGAACCTCTTCCAAGTGTAGGCACATCATAGGCAATATGTGCATTTTCAGTAGTTACCAAAGGCTGGTGTTAACAGTTATAGCTTATAACTGTTCTATTTGACTTGTTGGACAGGTGCTCTTAAAACCTAGCATAAGACTAAATGCATGTGTTTCTTCTCTTCCACAGAAGTGTTGCCTGTTATGCAAAATTTATCTTACATGTAAAGCTCTTTTTGAATGCTCTTGATGGTGGGTTGATTTAGGGCCTTGTGTTTTCCTTATGCATTTACTGTTGGTAGAACTGCAATATTGATGCAGTAAAAAGCCTTGGTAACCTGAATTGAATATTTTACTTTCAGAAGGTGCTCCATGTGAAGGCAGAGACCCTTTCGATCTCAAGATCTTCCTCCCTCCCTCCTCCCCCCCCCAATACTTCAGACTCCCTCCCCTCCCTAGCTAATACAAGCCCCTCTTATTAGCTTCATTCAGTATAAAGTATATTGGGTCCCAGTAAGCCAGTATCCCTTGATATGCTTGTATGGTACAAATAGGAAGCAATAATTTACTGGCTAAAATAGCCTTTTTTTTTCGTGTCGTTGAATAATAAGATATTGATCCTTATTTTCAGTATGAATCTGTCTTAGAAAAAAAATGAAGTTAAATGTATCTGTCAACTCTTAAGGTCTTGTTTGTTTGGGTTTGGTTTTTTTACAAGAACTTTTTACTTAATGAAATTTAACAAGAGCAACTAACTGATGGAATAGGAGTTATTTTTGTACTGAACACTTTTTATAGACCTTTAAGCACTGGAGCAGCAATAGTAAAGAGGAAGAACTATTTGGAAACTTTTAAGCATTTGTGGTGATGTCTGAAGCAGTTGGAGTATGCTATTCTTTGCCAGAAGAAAATATAGTAGAAAAAAAAATTAATACAGGAGAAGTATGCAGTTTTTTATGAGAAGTTTTTAGAAATTTGCACATGTTCTGTGTTATTCCTCTAAAGTGGAAGGTACAATTGAACTTGTGAGGAAAAGTGAGAAGGCACACTGAAGTCCTGAGTAACTAGTAGGACTAAGAACGTAAGGAAATGTTTTTTGGACAGTAGGCTCTATGGGGCTGATTTATTTCTCATTGAACTAAAGCAATAGAAAAACAGATAGGTTTTTGTCTGATTGAATTGCCAGAAGCAATGATAAGATTGTAAGACTTCAATAAGCTTGCTTTCTTATCCTCTTCTCTCAAAAGCAAAACAAACAAACAAAAAGTAACGGGCATAGTAATCCTAGAGGCACAGGTAGCCCCTTTTGTTAGGAAGATGGTATTCTGCTACAGAGGAGTGTCCTACAGGATTACATTTGTGAGTGATGTTACTGTGAGAGATGCTGACAGGCTTTTAGAAATCTAGGAGCAGAACGCTGCAGGGTTTTGGAGTCACGTTACTCAGTTGGTTAAAACCTGGTTCTAATAATGCTAAGTTCACAGGTTTGATCCTCATGAGCAATTCGCTGACGAGTTTGATTCGATGATCCTTCTGGGTCCCTTCCAACTCAGAATATTCTGTGATTCTGTGATTCATATATATATTTACATAGCCCTGTATTACATCTGCCCCGGTGCTTACCCCCTCTTCTCTTTTCCCTCTAGGCTATTGATTGGTACCATTGTGCAGTGTGGGCTTCATGTATTTCAGATAATTTCCCAGAACCTTTCCAAGAGTCAGGTAGTTGGTTTGTAAGGCTTTATATTGGCCTGTCTTCAGTACAAAAAAACCCTTCAGTAAGAGGAATAGGTGTGGTACAACCAAAGTAAGTTGTTATGGTAGGAGTTGGTGTACAAATGCCAGTAATTCATGGGATCATACTCAGGAAACTCTTCTTCCCAGTTTGCTCAGCTCATGCCTAGCAGCTTTCATCTGATGGATAGCCCTGCAGAGAGAGTGAATTGGCAGGGTAAAAGCTTCATACCATGCCACCACGTAGACTTGCCAACTTTTGCTAAACTTTAGGAAAAAAAAAAAAGTATGTAATTGGAAGTTACTAAGTTAATTAGGATAAAACTATCATGGTGGTCTCTCTATCTGAAGTAGGAATAGCCTTTCAGATTGTTGTAAACTGCTCACCGTGATGCAGCTCTTGCTGCAGTGCTCTTAAAGAGCCTTTGTAAGACCATAATGGGAATTAGCTAGCTGGTTTAGTTCCTTGACTCTTTCTCTTCTACAATCTGGAAAACTACTGAGGTGTAAGAGTATGCATGTGACGTGATACCTCAGACTAGAATTCATAATGACAACTAAGCACTACAGTGATTAAAGAACATGTTTTATGTGGGTGGATTCATCCCAGCACGCAGCGGCTGCCCTACTCCTGTGGCCGGAGCCCATGAGCTTATGGTTCAACATAAACTGCATGGTAATGGTGCAGCGTGGTAGTGCTGTTGAGCTATAAACAGTGCTCCATGAAAACATTTTCCCCACATGCAGCTCTAAACTACTTTATCTGTGGGGTGTATGGTGTGGGTGATATGCTTCATCATAACAGTGCTGGCTACAAGTTAGGAACAGGTATACAATGTGATGTTTTCCGTCTAAGCAATTCAGTGCTAAACAATCACAGAGAAGTTTATTTTGAGTAGGACAAAACACAACTGCAGGTGTTCCTCTTCTAAAAACTCCTGAAATGATCTCTCTTAGAGCAGTTGATGAGCTGAAATACTGTTATGGTTGCACCCATTTCTTGTCCTATATAAGCTTGTGGTAGTGCATTGGAGACCTGCCGGTTGAGAGACTTGCATTCCTAATTGGTGTAGGGTCATGGATTTGGCTTAAAATATGTGTAAACATCTGACTCTGATTTTGGGTATTCCAAAGCGAAAGACTTCTAAACTTGGGAAAAAATAATCTTCTGGTAATACAGCTTTCTTCTTTGTCCTTTTAAAAGGATTGTGGTATGGTGGTGGATTATTATAAGCTGCTGCTTCAAAACAAGTTGTACTAATGTACTGGGAGTGATTCAAAGTAGTGTATGCGTTGTGGGGAGTGGTAAAAAAAACTTGAGTGGTAACAGAAGACGGGGAGAAGGTTTGTTGGACTTTCTTGCAGAGCCACAGACACTGCTTTGGAAAGAAAGTCTCTGGTTGCAACATATGGTGTGGTTTTAGCCCCAGTTGGTAATACATGACAATGGGGTGGCTCATTGAAAAGGACCAAACGTAATACCAGGAGAAGGATTGATTTCATGCTCTGGCCGGGTTGTGAGAATTCAGATTAGGAGACAACAGTGCCCCACAAGAAGACTTTTACTTTCCTTACAGCTTTTAGTAGGGTGTGACTGGGTATGGGAGGAAGAATCTGAGTGTAGTATGTTTGAAAACTAAAAATTGAGCTGCTGAAGTCATTGATATATACTGATAAGTCTATATACTTAACGTGTAACCTTGCCTAAAATACAGCTGTAAAATATCCTGTACTTATTTCAGAATAGTTGTATGTCAAAATTGATTCATTAGAGTGTGAGATTGGGGTAAGATAGAAAGAAAAAGTTGCTGAAAGTACCTAGTGTGTTAAGCTGAAAAAAATTTCTCAGGGAAACAAGTTCACAAAGCAACAGAGAAAGAAGGTAAGTGTAGGACATGCATTAAAAAGTGGTACAAACAGGTGGCATGGACATACCTCATCTAGAATGGGCTCCTTGTCCTGTTTTGCTTAACGCCCTCTGGCCAACACAAGGCTTAAATAGCTTGCCTTTAGAAGAGCAGCATAGTAAACCCAAGTTTTCCTTTGCTAGTTGACCACGTTTTGGATCTTTCCTTTCTCTGTCTTTCCAATCTACAGTAAATGTCAACTCAGGCTTTCCAGTGAGGGCAAAATTGGAATGAAAAATGAACTACTGATTGCTACTCTTGAGACCAAAATGACCCTAGTTTTGTTTCAATGCCTGTGTGTCCAGTGATTGTTGGAACTAGTCATTAGTATTCACTGGCCTGATTTTGTACAGGTGGTTGGACCAGATGACTTTCCTGGGTTACCCTTCAACATAAACTATCCTATGACTTGAGAGCGTTCACTGAGGCAATAGTATGTGTTCTTAAAGCTGTAATAAACCATATCTAACCATATCTAAACCATATCTTCACCCCCAAGATTCATTATAACTAGTTCTAAACCACCCCTCCGCTACATAAAACTTTTTTGGAAATACCAGGTAATGCTTATTTCAACTTCTGCATTAAATGGCTGAAACTAGAAACTTAAAATGTCAAATTCTAATTTTTTCTCTCTTTAAAGGGGAAAGGATATTTTCCTAAATATGTTTACTGGATATGAAGTTGATGGTTTAAAACAAAATTTTAGTCTTTTAACTAAGGTTAGGGAAGACTGTTGTAATTTTAGTCAATATAGAGTAGATGTTTTTAATGGCACTTGTTCAATAACCTTTTACTAGTCACAGACACCTAGAAACATGCTTCAGTGGAGAGGAGATGTGTAAATAACTACCTACCACCTGAAGTCTTTCTAAAACAGGCTACACTTTTCAACTTTGAAAAATAGTGTTGTTCTGTTCAGATTGTTCCCATTGGGTTTATTAGCTTTAGTTGTGTATATAAAGGCCTGGTTGTCTATAACAAACTTCTTTTTTTCCAGGGGAGTGATAAGTACATCGTATGTAGTGACACCAGAGCACAGCTGAGGTTTCTTGAAAAGCTTGATCACATAGAAAAGCAGAGAAAAGATGAAGAGGAACGTGAAATGTTGCTTCGAGCAGCCAAGGTAAGATTCTTGCTTTCCAAGGAAGTAGTTGTGTCCTCTAGATTGGTGAACATCTTCAGGTTTCTTCTATTTCCGCTTTCAATGTAGTAACCATTTAACCCTGTTGCTGGAAATTCATAATGTTTAGGACAGTTTAGGCTTTACAGAAAAGGATTTAGCCTATTTGCATTTAAAAAAAAATAACAGGAGTTCTTTGAAATGTGTGGTGGGGTGAACTCTGCTTTTGAGATTATTCCTACTGGTCAAAATTAAATAAAAAGCCAAAAATATCCTTCCTGGATCATTTTTGGCTTTGAAACTGAAGCCTGGTGAGATCCACCACCCTGCTAGATGTATTTATTTTCTGTAGTCAAGATCAGAGGGCTAGCCCAGCATCCTTGAAGCCCTGATGGAGCTGTTGTAGTATAGAATAAGTACCTTTCTTCTCCCTTCTCTTTGCTCCAGAAGAGAAGCAGAAAAAAAAAATCTGTAGATGTTGCTCTATCAGGTGTGACTTGATCATCTGTTTGGGTTTTGTTTGTTTGTTTGTTTGCAGTCCGAATTCTGGAGCCCCTTGGATGGAAGCCTAATCTAGAGTTGAAAGAACAGTGTTGTGCTTGCATGAATACAACTCCCTTTCTTTCCTGTACTTCCTGTCCTTTTTAAGTGTCTGCTGCTGACATGAACAACATCATGCCTAGACTGGACCTGACTGACAGTGTTAGCATCATTTTCAGCTTAATCTTGCTTCAGGCTAGAGCAGAGGCAGCCGGCCCAGATGAGGAGGGGTGTGCACGTATGTGCATGGAGGGGGATGGAAGCCAGTCTGGATTGAGGCATTCACCCCTGGAGCTAAATCTTTCAATCACCAGAGAAAATTGTCATTTATTAAATATTTAACGGATACGATGGTGTTTGGATGCCAGTAATTTCTGTTCAATCTTTTTTCCTCTTCCTTTGCTAGAGCCGTTCCAATAAAGAAGATCCAGAGCAACTGCGGTTAAAGCAGAAAGCGAAAGAGGTAGGACTTTGCAGTTACCATGCTTGCCTTTGTGTGTTGAGAGAAGGTTGGCAGCCCTGTCCTGGCAATTAGGTCAGGGTTTATTTTGCTGCTGCATACCATTTGCAGAGGCCTTGGGGAAGGACAGGAACTGCCACAGGCAAGGGCAGTGCTTCAAATGAGGTCAATGAATTATGAGCTCTCTTTTTTTAACATTTTATTTTTGCAGTTTCAGTCCTGTCTAGAAACAGTCCTTTGTAAACTGCAGCAGTACACTTGTTAGGAATATAATGTGGGATTAGGAAAAAAAAAAAAGAAGAAACTTTGAGATTTAGCATCTGGGACTGTACAATAGGCTACATTTTTCCAGGGTAATTGTTCGTTTTGTAAATCTGATACTGCTTATAATTCTTTGGCTGGGAGGCGGTACTGGGATTTAGTTTTAAATGGAAAACGCCTCTGGCTTTTAATTTTCTGGGCCCAGCAGTTTTCTGTTCTGGAATGGAGCCCTTGTTTCACACAGTTCATGTTTAGCTGCAGGGGTTTTAGTTTATAGCTTAGACTGGTTAAGCTTTTACTCCCAGAGGCCTCTGCATAGCAACTGTAGAAATCAACAAATAAGTTCATTTATGTCTGCAGCCTCCTCTCAGTAGCTGACTTTTTACATTTCCCAATATCCATTTCCTGACTTTTCTAGCCTGAGAGAAAAAAGCTCCACTAATTGGAGCTTATTTTAATTGAGCCTTAATATTGGATCTCACTGGAGTTGCCCCCAGAGCTACTGGGAACAGAATGAAATGAAAGTACCTAAGGTTGAAGATGTGTGTGCGTGTGTATGTGTGTGTGAAATTTTTCACTTGACCTACAGATTCTTTTCCCTGCTGAATAAATCATCAAGCCTGTTCACATTTCTGATTAAGGATCTGACAGCAGACGATAATAAAGACAATTGAGGTGTGAGACGTGTGATACAGAGCTGAAGAAATTGGTTTCTATAGTTACTTGACTGATTTCATGCAATTTTTAAGGATCTTTGTGCTAAATGAGAGTGATTTTCTGAGCAACCTTTTTCCTTAACTGTGCCTCTTGAACTATGAAATTTGTTGTTGCTTAACATTGCTGCACTTGGCTCCTAGGTGCCAGCAGCAGCAGCAGGTTATTTATGAATGCTTTAAAGGCCCTTATTGTTTGGATTAATGTAGGAGCCCAGGCAAAACAAATGGAAATCCAGTAAAATAGTATTCGAATCAATGCTCTGGATTTGCACCGTAGTAGAAGAAATTTGTAAAATAAGAGGAGAGAAGGAGCTTGCTTTACTATGTTTTAATTCTTTGTTTTCTGCTTACAACTCTTTCTTCATTCCTACAATCTGTGAGTACAAAGTTGCCCTAAAGCCCTTCCCAGTTTGCCTCTAGTGCCACCAGGATCAACAATCAGTGGGTGATGTTAATCTGTCTTGTTTTGTAGGTGACTTTACCTCTGCATCATCTCATTATTCCTACGCTTTCTTTCTTTTATTAAAAGACAGCAAAGTAATTTTTTTATGCAGCTTCTTTTCTCTTGTTCTATTAACAATAATATGTAGGATCTTTAAAAATACTCTGTATAGGTATGTGTTTTGGGTCTCTTTTTAGATTAGTTGATATTGTTAGAGATTTCTTTTAAAAAGTAGCATATAGGTGTACCGAAAAGGAGCCAACAAGAGCAAAGAAGGCATGTAAGTTAAGTGCTTGTTGTTCTACTATGTGTTGAGTTCACCTCCTTCATCTTGTGTCAGGCTAACACAGCCTGCCTCACACTTGTCCTGCATGTTTCTCCATGCTGTACTGCTCCCAGAGTGAGAGTCTCCAACTGCTTCACCAAAAGAAGAGGAGGCAAATGTGCCTCTTGGGACACAGATCTTTGTGTTGGTATTCCCTTGCCCTCTTCATTTTCCAGAGAATGAGTCAGCCAGAAGCTTCTCCAGGCTTGTCATGGAGAATAAACCCACCTTTTGTGCCAGTGATGTTTTCTTATCTGTAAGCTTGAGTGGAAATGAGGGCAAATGCAGCTGGAAAAATTTAGCACTTTATCGACAGTTTGGAGGTAAATGGTCAGCACACATTTGCATTAAAAAAATGCAAACACAAGTAGAACTGGAATAAGAACAAAATAAAAATCAACAAATATTTCAAGACTACAACTGGTAACTAAAGCATGGTGAATACTGGGATCAAGGTCTGAAATGGCTTACCCTTGTCTGTCTGTCTTGTCATGTTGTGATTATAGTCTGCTCCTAAGAAACCAGACTTGAAAACTTTGATACCTCTGTCAGCTGGAATCAGATCTTTTCCAGGTCAGTCTGGTTCAGTATCCACTGGAAAGCCTGACCTGATTGTCCGCTTGTAGTTCTTTAAGAAGGAATGTGGACCTGCCTTCATCAAAGCTGTCTTTTATATCTTTATGGTAACCCCCGGGGAGAAAGGAGAGTGTGTGGGGTAATAGCACTGTAGCATGTTCTAAAGCAAAGTTTCCCAAAATGCAGGGTGTACATCCTAACAATGAATACTTATAAATCCAGGATGTGCTGTCATCCAGCAGCTGGAGGCAATGTCTTAACATTGCTGGAAGTACATCCAGAGACTCTGCAGTGGATTCTTTTATCCAAAAGGCTGTACATAATTGCCGTGACCTTTTCATCCCTTTTTGCATGACCTATTGCCTCAAACTTCCCCTACACTAAGTCATTTACTTTCCTGTATTCTTAGTCTATGTAGCCTGCTATGAATTAAGTCTTTATTTACTTCCCCTTTTCACCTGTTTCGGCAGATTTTAATACCTATGGAAAGTGCACATTTCTTCAGAGACAGCTGCAAGGTTAGCCCCAAACTGCTGCTTTGTGCACTCAAGAATTTTGTCCTTACTCTCCTCATGGACCAGCTCTTTGTGCAACGGTGTTCCTGAAGTCTGGGTAAATTAACCCTGTTTTTCATTGTGTGCCTTATCTGCCTCTTCAGACTGACAGGATACAGTCCTCTCATTGTCCCTGATGCTCGCACTATTAAACCATAACTTTTTTAGGTGGTTTCTGCTATTTGCTGTTCTACTTTCTACAGTACTTTCAGTTACAAAGAAAATGTTCAGTCAATGCAATTCTTGAAGCTGTGTTTATAGTTCATCTGTGGCTTCATCCCTTTTGTGAAATGAGCTTACTTAAATTGAGTAGTTGTAGGATACTGTCAAATGTGCAAGCAAGTCATATGAACAGTGCATCCCAGAAGACCTGTAAAAATGTCTGTATTAAACAGTGTGTACTATAATTTTAAATATAAACCTGATCTCTTAGAATCATTGTGGTTGGAAAAGACCTCGAAGATCATCAAGTCCAACCAGCGCTGCCAAGTCTTAGACCACAAGTAAACCACGTCCCTATATGTGCCACATTTACACATCTTTTAAATACCTCCAGGGATGCTGACATAACTACTTCCCAGGACAGCCTGTTCCAATGCTTAACAACCCTTCTTGGTGAAGAAATTTTTCCTAATTTTTTTCTACTTCTGTCCATCATCTTCAAAGTGAGTAGTGCTTTTGTAGTATGGCTTTGGGAAGCTTAAGGCTGAGCCTGGGCAAACCTTTCAGAATGTTTGTGAGCAAGGTTGCTGCTTTGGGTTGAGCAGGTGAACAGGTATTTTACTGATAGCATCTTAGCTTATTTCCATAGTAGCTACCTTTATCTCTGCTCTTACTCTGTGTCACCTTGCAGCACCTATCAGTGGATAAAGGTGAGCACTACATCTCGAGCAAGGGGAAGAAATGTGTGGAGCAAGCACCTGGTGGGCAGCAGATCTGCGTCCTCCATTCCTTGCTCTGTCAGCATCTCTGTTCACTTATGTCTGCATAGATCTTCCCACTCATTTGTTCTCGCCTGCTTGATGTGCTTGTGCATTTTTTTGACACAGATACAAGACAGCAGTAGATGAGATGCTGAGAAAATTCAATACCTTTAGTATCAACTGACTGGGAGGAAAATAGCAAACCCTAGGGTTTTTATAGAGACTGAACAAACCTATCAAAAACATCAAACAGAGAGTCAGCATGATTCCAATGAGTTCTGGGTGTTACATAGTAATGACTGAATTTTAGTTGTTCTGTAGTATCTTTTCAACAGTCATCTTTTTTTCCTGTTTCATGTATCCATCCTAACTCCCTTATTTCCTGTCATATTCTCAGGTAACAAGTAACTGTAACCTGATTCTTTGCTGCTCTCTCTACCACCTCCAACCCAGATTTTCAAGCTCTTTGTTTCCTTTCCCCCCACACCTCTTGTGCTGCTTCTATATTTAGTCTTCTGGACCTAATTGTTCAAATTCTTTGACTGTTCTTGTGGCAGGGGAAAAGTTAACCATGACCTCTCAAAAAAGCAAACACAAGATGCTGCAAGCAAAATAAGATCTCATTGCTTTTTATGAGCCTTCAGTGACAGCCTGAGAGCTTCTGCTTAATTACCTGATTTATATTATCTTTATTGTTCTATAGTGTTTCTTGCCTGCTTCTGCATGGTTTTAGAGGGAAAAAAAGCACTATTATTGAAAAGACATATATTTTGTTAGCTGCAGTGTAGTCCTACAAATAACAGAAGGCTATCATCAGAGATTTGGTGTGCTACAAGTCTTGCAGAAAATCAGGGATGGAAATCCTGTAAAGCGTTAGATTATTGAGCAAGCTAAAAAGCAAACCAAATGCCTGTTTATGTGACATTCATATTGGTGTTTTGAAGAAACCTAAGAAAAGAGCAGCTGAGACACTGCATCGAAAACCATCTGGCTGAAAGATGATAACAACTATCTTTAGTGAAAAACAAACCCCCACAAAACTCCATTAAGCGTGTTTTTGCATTTTCAAATAGCCTTTTCTCAGTTTCTCTGAGAGACAGAAAATGGACACATAACCAGCTGTAAGTATGGCCTTACATTAGAAACTTGCTAATAGAGGAAATGTTAGGGCTAAAAGTACAAAAAGAAAATGATAATGGAGATCCAGAGAGTTTTGTGCCGAGAAGGAGTGTTGGGTGAAATGATGAGATGGAGAGGCTGGCAGGTGGAAGAAAAACTTAAACTTTCTCTAGCGTGGAGACCTCGTGAGTGAGTGAATGAATACAGTGTTACAATACTGTGCCTTTGGAAGAACTGTGATTGGTCTTAAAGTAATGTCTAGCAAGGGCTGGATAAGGCATGTGGTGATAAGGCAGATCTGGTCAGGGTCATTGAGAAGTCTTCTCATATATGATAGTATCTGACCCAGAAGCTATGGAACAAGGTTTTGGTGTGGTGTGCTGTAGTCTGTTTCTTGGCCTTTCAACAAAAGTAGCCTAGACAGTTCCTGAAAATGCAGAGCTTGATCCTGGATGCTAGACACCCAAGAAGTTCCTTGGGCCTCCAAGTAAGGCAAGCTGATGAGACCGCACAAGGGAAAGCATGCTCCAGGTGTTCTGGAAAACACAGGAATGTATCAGTAATTGTTAAGCAGAACAAAAAAACTGGTAAAAGGTAATACATACTCCACACAGAGGAAATTCTTAGCAAAAATGGGCAAAATAAGGAGTCCCAAAGTCACTCTGCCCTGGATTTTTTTTCTTGTGTGGAGTTCTTTATATATTAGGAAATGTCAAATATCAGCTGAAATATTATTTTTTTTTCCTTCTTCTATGGGTAGATTACTTCATGGCTACTCTGGAAAAATGTTCTGTTGTTTTCCGAAACATTTTATTGCACCCTTTAATTTTAGACAGACAAGGCATCTGGGCTTGGGGGACACAGCCACAGCAGGGACTGTTCTGCCACCAAAGCATATATGTGGAATATTATCCTGAAAGAATTCTACAGTATTACATACAGTTCTATTATAAGTTAGGACTGCGTATCAAACCAGGGCATGCTATTCTGCCTTTCTGCTGTTAAATCTAAATTACAACAGAGGGAAAAGTCAGTGGAAACTAATTGTATGGCTAATTAAAACAGTTTGAAAGGAAGCAATTGCAAGAAGAGAAATTGCATTATAGGCAAGAGGAGAGGGTGGTAAATGTTTAAATATGCAGCCTCCAAGTGTCAGTTTTCCTCAGAGAATGTCCCCCATATGAGAAGTCTGCTATTCAGCTGCATTCAACCTGTAGGGCAGAAAATTTTGTATAGGGAAGGTAGAGGCTGGAGGCAGTAATGCTCATTGAGTTTTATGACAACGAGTGCGAGAGGCTTGGGATTGAAAACAGATTTTTAAGGTTTATTTTTAATTTTCTTCACAAGTTCCTTAAAATGCTTAAAGGGACTGTGAAAAAATTGCAGTGCTTTCTTGCAAAGACAATGAAGGGAGAAGCAACTGAGAAGAGCAGACAACTTTCAAAGCATTAAATGGAGGACACAATGAATCCCAGTGAAACTTTGCTTGAAAAAGCTGGTCAGAAAAAAAGAATTAATAGAAAAAGAAGCCATTTCAGTGGAATAAGTGGCTCCACTAAAAAGGTACTTCAGTATTTAGTTCTTTAAAAATATGTAGTTAAGGGCATATGTAGGTCTTGAGGTTCCTTTTTCACAGATGCAAAAAATGGTAGATGTTGAAATTTGGTCACAGTTTCTTTTACTTACTTTGAATTTTAATATTTGTTAATTTATTGTTTAGTTTCTTTGTTGTGGAAGCTGATAGAATTGGGAGCTTCTGCCTCTTTTGTATGCCCATATTCCTTGCCTTTTTACCCCGCAAGTCTTATACAAATTCTTGTTCATCTACTTTAGTGCTTTTATTACTCCTGATCTACTTATTGCTGGATAGCACACATAACCCTTAGGCATACATTAACTTGTCTTCAGCCTTCCCTAGTTTCCTTTCCTGCCAGTTCTTCTGTTACGTTAAATATTTATTTAATCTGTCCTGTACTTTATCTGCCTATAATGTCATATGTGAAGACATCCCCACTTTTTGCTTGATATTAAACCCAGTATCTTGTACATATACTTTTTAGTCTTTCTCTTGTATTAATTATATCGAGCCCAGAATTGTGGTGTTTAGCTTCCACATCTGTCTTGCCAGCATTTCTTCTGAACTCATTTACATCCATGGGGCTGTTATTTGTTTGTTACTGCATTGCCAAGACAATTTTATGGCTTTTTTTTTTTTCTAAGTGTAAGTTCCTCCAGCATTGTGCTGGAGGAGTGCCACCTGTTTGGCTTTTCTTTAACCTTAGCCCTATTACTGCTCTGTGAGCCCTGAATAATACAAATTATCTCATCTCTGCCTTTAGAAAAACCTTCCCTGGTAAAACCATTCTTGAGGATCTAGTGAGTAAATGTTTCATGGTTTTTGTCTGCTGTGAAAGCTTTTACCAAATACGTGAATCCTGTGCTGGATGCTTTGTGACCAGACACGAGGGCTTTCATTTAGTCCTTTTCCAAGGTGAACATGTGTTCAGCTAGGTAGCACTCCTTTTCCCCTTCCTTTGATTATACAGCCACCCTCTGCTGTACACATCATGGATTAGCTGGTGTGAATTAGTTGGCTTTATTTGTAGTAGCATATACTTTTCATCAGTTGTGTCCAAGGGATTCTTCCTGTTTAGGGAAAATATAGAGATTTGCATAACTTCAGTTAGTGGGGCTTTGATAGTTCGGACAACCACATAGCATGTACTTTGTAACCGAAAGAGTTTAAAACCAATCTGCAGTGTTGCTTTAAGTAAAAGTCTCAGCATCTCATAGCATCTCATAGCTGAAGTACTTCTTGTCTTCTTACACAACTCGAAATTTATTTTTTAATATTAAAATGCCTCAAAAATGTCACTAGTGTAATAGTAAAAATAGATACTGCACATTTTCTGAAATGCAGAGTATGAGACATAAGTGAGAAAGAATTTCTGTGAGCAGAAAAAGAAATATTTTTCTCAGAGGACTGAGTGAAGAACAGAGAGGTCAATTTTAAAACCTTTCATTTTGTGTGATTACAGCCGTGCTGCAAATGCCATTTCACTATAAGGAAGGACTTTAAAACATACCTTATTTCTTGATTTGTGCTGCAGGTCAGATTAACTAAAATGGTTATTGTGTCACCCTAGAGATTCCTGCTTGCTGCAAGACCAGACTTTAAACCCTATTTTTATTATTAAAAAGGCCAGCAGCAACAAAGACTATTTTACAGGTTCTGAGACGTTTTCATAGCAATTTGATCTTTATACACAGGGTTTTAGAACTCTTTGTACTGCAATTCTTAGCATATGTGAAAATCGGAAGGGGGGGAAGGAGCATGAACGTTCATTTGCCACTTGCAAATGAGACTGTCCCCTCTCAGTGCCCTTCTTGAGGAATGAATTTTGAACAGAGCATGTGTTGGATTCTTCTAGTGGAACAGCAGCATCTTTCAGCAGACAAAGTAGGTCAGGTTGAGGGGAAACCTGGTCCTTTGGGGGTCTGATGTATGATGCAGCTTCGCCCTGCTCCTCTTGAATTGCCATCACAGCCTTTTGTCTTCAAGGAAAAAATTCAAGATGGGTATGACATTATGATTTCACCTGGGTGTGGCAGTTTCTATTTGTATATTATTGTAGTCAAAGACACCAGTGTTAATTAACTGACCTCTAAAAGGCAAAACAATAGATGCAACTTCTCTATGTTGTATTTTGATGAAGTGTATTTACTACTTTTACTGTCACTTGCTGCAGTGATTTTTCTTCCCTAACTTATGTGCTACAAACCTAACTGTTAAAGAAAGATTTGACTCTACACAGTTGCCTTTTGCTCTTTCCTAATCTTGTTTAGGAAAATCTGGCAGTAATTAGCCAGCCAGTATCCTTGGGTATCCCTTGGCATTATCTGCCTGTCTTCTCCTTATCCTGTGCTTTTAACTGCTCACACAATGTTTGGACATTTAATCTCACACTTTTTAATGGAACAAAACTTGATGAAAAGATGATTTTGCTGGCTTGAGCAGGGTAATTTGGATGCCTGCCCATATCACTTAATGGGGATCTGTTGAGTCCATTGTGGAGATTGAGTGTTTAAATTCATTTGTCTTAATTATGTTCTCAGAAAAATCCCTGGGATGTGTAGAATGCAATAAGACTATGAAGTTTTTTTTCTTTTGCTCCAAAACCCTGGTGAGATTCTGTATTTTTTGAAAAATCCTTTGACTGGTTATGAGGTGGAAAATGTATCGGAGAGAGTAGACGTTAGTAATGACATGCATTTCCAGCATTGTCTTGGGAACTGCCTGGTCAAAGATGCAGCAGTTCTGTTTCTAGAAAGTGCATACCATCCCCCAAGTGTCATCCTCTCCTTTGTTATTGGTGGGTTCTCTGCCAGCACTGCCCTCCAGCAGCAGTGCTCACTCCTGCAGGATGTCTGTGCCAACAGTTTGCTTTGTCTGCTTGAATTGCATGGGGTAAAAATGGTGATGGTGCAAAGGTACTACCCATCCTCAGCCAGAGCAGCATTCTGGTACTCCCCTATCAGAGACTTGACCTGCCCAGTCCTTTCCACCCCATGCTGATGCCAACCCAAAGCCCTCTCGCTATTTAATTCATAGCTCTGCGTCTTCTCCTCAGACTTGACCATGGCTGCCCATCAACATCAGCTGTTAAAAGGAGAGGGGGTCTTGTTTCAATGCTGCTTCAAGCCAGAAGTGTTCAGCAGCCACACGTTTCTGACATGTCTGACTACAGTAGAGCTGGTTGGTATACATTTTGTAGGGTTGAGAGAGAAGGGGGATATGTTTTCTAATGACTCCCAGGGATGGAAAAAACGTTAGGCTAATAAAGGCTTTTGTTTTGGTTTTGCTTTAAGTTTAATGGTTTTAAAAGTCCTTTTACTTTAAGTGTAATGGTTCTTAAAAGTAAAGCAAATTATCTTTCGCCTTCTGGTTTTCTTTGTCAGTGGAGCCTTTTGGAATTTAATCTTTCCCCAGAGGGATTCTGTGTGCATGGCATGTTTTAATGCCTCTTCTCATGGCAAGAAGACTGTGGTGTACATGTGACCATTGTGATGACTGAACTACATTGCTAGCAGGAAGGTGTACTTTACTTCTACAGGGATGCTCCATAGCTCCCTGTAAGGAGGAGTGGCTCCAGGTGTTGGAGGCCTGGGCAGCTGAGGCTGGGAGTCAGCACCTGCCTCTGCCAAAAAATCTCAGCATTTTGTTGCTGAGATTTGGTGCTTATTCTAAGCATTTTATTGCTCCTGCTTCATCACAGGGAGTGATGAAGACGTCACATAAAAGTAGTTTCTAAGCCTCAGCCTTTCACAGAGTCTGTGAAGTTGCAAGTTACTTTTTCAGGTTTAGTTTTACTTTCCCCCATCTCTGATTGGTTGCAGTGTGGTCCTGAATATAAAGATATATATTCAAGACTGAGACTAAAGAAAAGTTTATCTTAAACATTTTATGAAAGTAGGCTGGCTAGAGTTAACCTCAGACGTTTGCAGAACACTAGTAGTCTTAAAATCTGTAGTATGTAAAGTATTCTTGAAAGCAATACTGTATATTTGGAAAAAAAAAACCCAAGCAAAACACCAATGAACTCAGTGAATTCTGATAAAGAACCTTGTAAGTGTTTACACTGCACACAAAAGCAAGAATAGTGTGTGTGGTAAGTGAATGATTGTATCTGGCATTGAAAAAGTACTACTGTGTTTCCATAAGCAAAAGCCTACATAGTGTGATCAAAGCTGACTTGCAAATAGTGTTGCTTTCATAACTGAAACATCCCATCTTCAAAAAAAAAAAAACAATGAACACCAAACCCCCCAAAAATTCCACTCTCAATATATCTGTTAAAGTCTTGCTTTCCCTGATTTCTGCTAAAAAATATTGAGCATATGGATAATTTAGTCTTCCAGGGAAGAATGCCCTTTTAGGAAACTTGCCCTGAAATACTGGTTTTTTAAATAGCCTTAGCTGCTGCAGTACTTGATGTGAAGTTGCCAGCATTACTAAAGTCTACTTATCTGAAGTAAAATAAGACTTGTAGAAACAGCCACCCAGAAACCACCCAACCAAAAACTCTCCTCCCCAAAACACTCCCCCAAAACCCCACAGTATTTCTTTGTTGTGGATTCATCTTTAAGTGGGAGCAAGTAGGGGAGTAATACCATGTAGGTGCTGCAAGCTCAGTTGTCGTCTGATTTTTCTCCTCTCCAAATGGGATCTCTGAGAGATGAAAAGCAAGCAAAATCATAGTGTGTTGCAAACTTAATAAGCAAAATACCTGTATTGCCTGGATGAGGCACTCCAATTAATTAATTGTTTTTAGAGTGGGAGGGGGGAGGAGAGGAGATTTGGATGCTTTCCTGCCATGGTATTGTTGTACTTTTAATTTTTTTAAGATGTGCACACATACACATGCAGAGGAATCCCCATGTGAACAATTTTAAGTCCAGTGAATGGGGAGAGAATGGACTAAGGAGCCATTCTAGTGGCAAGTCAGATCATTTAAGGGTTAAGATCAAACCCAGAGGTCTCTGTTTGGAAAACCTTCATTCTCCACCTCACTCTCCAGAAAGAGTGTTCCCCTCCACCTATGCTCCAAGATGGACAGCTGGTGAATCTGAAAGTGATGTGGTTGTAATAGCAAGGTGGACAATCCAAGCTAGGAAGTCTGTCAGCAGACTTGACTGGATTGAGCTCCAGAGCAGCTGGCATCTATAGTTATTGGATAGATGAAATAGTATGGACCTTGAAATGCAGGCATAAAGCTTATTTTTTATTTTAATCCTCTTTGCTGTAGGTTTCTATTCTGTCCCAAGTTTATTTAACCCAGGTAAAGGTTGTTTCTAACGATTTCTTTGTTTTGAATGGTTTCTGGAGGTGAGTGAAAATAAACATGCAGCGTATCTCTCTACCTTACTTCAGATGTTTCTGAACATTCAAATATGTACTGGGAAAAGAAAGACTAGCAGTCAGTGGCAGCATCCTGTTCAGTTGGATGTTTCACAATGGCAATATTGAGTGCTGGGTTCAGGTAATACAGCATGAAGAAATTGAGTATCTTGCTTGTGTAGTCATGAATTGAGATTTTGAACTAAGAACGTGCCCAGTTCCCAGAAGTTGGTAACTCTGTTTTTTTAACACTAATCCGACTTCATAAACCAATTCAGATAAATATTTTCTGGTAATCAGAAATGGCAAAGCTTGTGAGCTGATAAACCAGCTGCAAGGGTCCTCTTAAGGCTGCGTTGATACCACAATATGGTCTTCATAAAAGGTGTTACATGGCGCGGTCTATAGTGCTCTAAGCATGACAGCAGTACTGGAGTCTGTCAGAAGTGTCTGTAAAGACAGGGAAAGATGCTTTGAAGTACATTGTGTCAGTAGGAACTGCAGAACTGTCTGAAGCTGCTATAAAGAGAACAAGATCCTTAGGATAATGTATGTCATAATTAACGTAGATTTTTTTTTTTTTAAATTAGATGCAGCAGTTGGAGTTAGCACAGATGCAACAAAGAGAAGCCAACCTCACAGCTTTGGCAGCCATCGGACCGAGGAAGAAAAGACCTTTGGATTCATCAAACATTGGATCTGGGCTGGAGGTACAGACATGGCTTGCAATGACTTGCGTGGTGTTATGTCTTCATACTGAATTATGTTTATCTTTCCCTGTAGGAAGAAGTGAAAATTCTTTCACACAAAATGGTTTGTTACATTCTGTAAGAAACCCAGTTTATGTGTTAGGTGCTGGAAAGGATTGTTTCCGATAAATTTGTTGGGGTGTTTAATTGTGTGTTGAAGGAAGAACTGTGGATAAGAGCACTGTGTAAAGGATGGAATGAAATGATGACTCAGAGAAATTTCCATCTGCAGCAGAGGGTAACGAGGCTGTGGTGACCTTCCACAGCAGGTAGATGTTATAGCCCCTCAGTTGAACTCTCAATGGAGTTTTGGATGACTTCTGAAATGGATCTTGATTTGACATTTGATGTGGACATTTATCCATGCACAATGCATAGGGACTCTTTTCAAATATTCTGTGAGCTTGCCTTGGCTAGACCCTCCCAAAAAGCAATAAATAAATAAATAAAGCCAGACTATTCACTTCCTGCAATGAGCCAGTTCTGGTTCACGTTGAATTTTAAAAGTGCATTGAAAGTGCTTTTAACAACTCTTTTCTGAACAAATCTCTTAATGTGCTGGAGATTAACTGTTTCCAGTACCTGGGAAGCTTTCGTGGCTGCGGAAGTTCATTCTAAGGAGACTGGCAACCTACTGCTGTTATTGTTCATCATCTTTGCTGGAGATGGGAGAAATGTGTTGCCGGCTGTCGTTCAGGTGTTACTGCCGGTTTTTCCCCTCTTTATCAGGAAACCTCGATACTGCTCAAGTGAAAGGCTGATTTGCTGCTGACACAATCAGTGAGCAGAAGCCTGGAAAGTAACTCTCATGTGGAGGAAGTGATGGTAAAGTTGTCCTTTCTGATGCACCTAAAGTCTTTTTCATTCTTGTGGCCCAGGAAGCTTGAATAGATGCTAGAATTGAAAATACTCTGTAATTTTTGCATAGTGGAGTCTAGGAGGACCTTGTATAAAGCTCAATTATTTGCAGTGTAAATGAGGCAGTGATGGCATCTGTCCTGTAGTTTTTTCTTCATCCTGGACTGTGACAGGAGACCTCACTAAGCAGGTGAGATAGACTTGTTTCACTGATTCTTTTTCTTTTTTTTTTTTTTTTTGTTCTCCTGACATGGATATTACAATTAGGTCTTTCGGTGCTCCCTGTTTACCACAAGTGAAGGGAAGGAATCTGTCTCTAAACAAGCTGCAGAAAGCAGCGTTCACAGCTTTTGAGCTGCTATTCTTCTTTTCTTTGAAGTTTTTTAATGCACTTTCACATGAAGCTCAATGTATAGTTACTTTTTTAGAATACCACTGGAAAAACTTGAAAAAATGAGTCTAGCACAAGAACAGTTTTCCCCATCCTTTTCTCATCTTCCCCCAAGCTTCTATCGAGTAACTATTCTTGTTCTTCATAGTGGTTTTCTGTAATTACTGCCGGATTTGTTTCTGAATATTTAACAAGTCTGCCTGTTAGGTACTTTTCAGTTACTTCTCATCATCTGTGTAATGTCTGCTTTATTAAAAGCTTTGTGAGATTGTGCCAAAGCGAGACAGACAACAGTGTTCCTATTGAAAAGTGGTGATCCATTATTTACATTGGCAGTTTGAAAAAAAGTGGGCATAACACACCTAAAACTGGCCATAACGTTGATAACATTTCATTGTCACAAATTTACCTGCTGTATTTTAAGGTGCTTCTTGCCTAGGTTGCTCTACTGGACTGAGTTGTGAGGGCAGTAGGGGAAAATAATTCTGTCAGTGAAACTATTTTCATTTCTTGCATGCAAGCTTGCGTTCCAGTACAGAGTACTTAGGCTTCATGCTACCAGAAAGCAATTCTCTGCAGACTTTTTTTTGTTTTCTATTTTGTGAAATTATGCAGGATAGAAAACTTGAGAAGGATGTTTAGACTTAAATGTTTTAAGTGTCCCAATATGGCTGAGCAGGATTTATAAAAGGCTTAAGACTTCTCATGTAGAATAAAGAATGGTTTTGACAAACACTCTCTAGTTCAAGAAGCAGAACATTTGTAATACATTCATGATAACATGGCAAAACATCCTGAGCAGTAAACAACATTCCATTCTTCAGAGATGAAAGGAGGTCTTTGAAACTGAAAGCAAGTACAATATGGCCTTAGGCTGATACACATTTGGGCATCTTTAAAATCATCTTTTTGGGCAACCTGTCTGAGAAAAATTTAAACAGGCAGGATATACTTTCTCGTTTCAAATTGCAAATACAGACAAAATACAGACAGCTTTACTCTCAAGTAATCTTAAATGTCAGGGCTTCCAGACTCTGCAATGGCAAGGAGTAAATCTGTGCATAATACTCCTGTGACCTTTTTTTTTATTTTTAAAACCTAATATCTTCATAGACAGATATTATAGAAGAAATTATTCCTGAATACGAATGATCCTTTGACATTATTGAGTGAAATCAGTGGTGGTAACTGTATTAAGATTTTTAACTAAGACTTCAACTTTCTTTGGATAATGTTCTTTGTTTCTATCTCTTACATCCATGTTACAGCAAAGTTGAATCTGCACAGCTTCTTTTTATGGTTGTCTGCTGCAATAATTAAAGGAAAGGAATTGTTTCAAGCAGTTATTGATATTAACTGAAGCCCTAAGGTATTTGGGGAGACAGGGAAGAAATAATCAGTTACAGTTTGTATTAAAAAAGTGAAACTCTATAAGCAAACCTGTCACATATTTGTGTTTCTTTATTCAGTACCATAACGTAATGGGTACTGGGAAAGTTCAACTCACCAGACTGGGTCAGTTGGATCTGCTGCCTTCTTTTGCAGCGAACGTGAAAGGCTAAACCCAGCATTTTGTTAGCATACCACACTTCTTTTCTCCACAAATGAGTATCTGTGTTTAACTGGGATGATTCTTCAGCCCTAGGTTTTTGTTTCTTCACACTCTGGCACCTGGCTTTGCACCTCGTCTGAAAAGTCTTTTTCCTGAAACAGTTGAATGCCTGATTCCTGCACATTCATCATTTTAATCTGGGAGCTAGATCATGTGGTGACACAAACATGTACTTTACAGCTAGAAGGCTTACCAGGAGCTGCATCACCTCATAGTGTGGCAGGAAACAACTAAGGAAAGAGGTTCTTGTCCAGATGAGTGCCTGCCAACTAGTTTGGACCTAAAACAATATAAAAAGGGTAAACTCTATCTTGCCATGATTATTGCTTATGTATCACTAAACCTGAAATAGCAGTAGGGACAAATCCCTGATGATCATGGAATGAGAAAAACAAGGCTAATTCTCTAAGCCTAATTCAGAAAAAAAAAAAAAGGCATCAGTATAATGGGAATTCTTTTTTCCTTCTTGTTGGAAACACTAGTTTGGGTAGTTTTGCATGTTCTCTTCACTGCAGCTTAGCATTTGAATGGTATTGTTCAAAAAGAGTAATTTGAGAAAGCCCTGGTAAGAAAATCCCTGTGTTGTGAAAATGTGTTAATTGGTGCTACTTGTATTCCAGAGGTGGCAATATCTTCATCTCTCTCATTCTGGTCCCTCTGGACACTTCTGGATACAAGAAGGGGGGAGACGCCTTTGGATTTGATTTATATGTGTTTTGGGGTTTGCACATTTGTTACCCACCTCTTCTCTCCCAGTTTGAGGGCATGTAGTAAACAGTAATGAACTAAAGGGTGGGAAGAATTGAAAAATAACTTGTCTTGAGAAGGGAGGACACTTATAAAACAAGTAAGAAAAAAGTAAACTTGAAACCACAAACTCATTTTTCCAGTTCTGTGTTCTGTTTCATGTTTTTATTGGTTGGTAACATGCCCCGTAATGCTTTCAATGCTGATACATAGTCAAGGATGGTTTTTTATTAAGTTTTACTGCTTTTCTGATGACAAAACCATTTTGGAAACAGCTTTATCTCATTCTCACTGTAACTGGAGTCTTAGAAATTTGAAAACCATTGTAGATATTTAAAGGTTTTTTTCTGTGAGAAAATAGACTACAGTTCTGAGTCCTTAAACTTTCTTTCCTTCTATCCAAAAGTGTCTTGGGTGCAGGGTCATCTTCAGCCCTTAACCGAGAGCAGTATATTTGTGTGGCATTGTGCAGCAGGGAGGGAAAAGGTCTACATGCGTTTTTGAAAGTAGAGTAAGGACAGTAGCTGTTATGCTTACGATCAGCTTCTGAAGACTGTGGTTGGACCATTCTTCTACTTTGTGCAGGAAAACTTAGTTGGATGCCTGTACTTCTGTGTAATTTTTTGGGGTACACTGCTTGCTTCTCATTAATTTTCTGGCTCCATGATAACGCCCTAAGTACTTAAAAACAATATCATCTGTCCTGCCCCGAAGTGCTGTTGGTGTTGTGTCCCTCACTTTCCTTCTTCCAGGTTGGTCCCATTGAACTGATTCAGGGTTATATCTCATGTCTTTTCTTTCTTTTTGCCAGATCCAATGGCAAAGGAAATTTCCTCCTTTCAGATACTGCCTGTGTCTGTTCTGTCCCCTGCCAAGACTGGCTGCTCTGTTAGGAAGTGTGGATCTTGCCTTGACACATGTAGTCTGGCTTTCTGTGGAAACTTAAGCTACTGCAAGTAGTTGCTACAGAAGTAAATAATGCAGCTGATATTCTGGGGTCAGTGCAGAGCTATTCAAGTACTTTCTTTCTGTCAAACTCCTAGCTCTGGCCAACATACTTAAAATAATGTGGTACTTCCAGGGTTGTGCACATCTAATACAGCAGTCCGCAAATAAGCTTGCATTCTCCTTCTGCAAAGAAGTTTGGCAAGAAAAAATGGGAGAAATGTCTTGTTTACCACAGTGCTCATTGTTCCATTTTTAGTATTGATTGTGGATGGAACTTGTCCTCTTCTCTTGTCTCTGCCACATCTGATCATTGTTAGCAGAACTTAAACTTACCCTCCTTACTTTGCAGCTTGGGGTGCCAGTATGCATGGTGATTAAACATATTCTGTACATGATGCTTATTTAAGCTTTGGAAATGCTCTTTAGGCTGACCAAGGGAGAACTAAGCCTTTGAACAACAAGTCCTTTCTGCAGAATGAAAGAAAACTCAACCCTTCCAAATGACTGGGGAAGAGACATGCTTTGTTTTTTCCGCTATGTGACAATCAAATGGCTTTCTTTCTTTCTTTTTTCTTTTTTCTTTTTTTTGACCATTTGCAGGATGGGCATGTGTAATTAAGGGGTATATGGCTTTATGCTCTTAACTGTAGAAGTTACTGCCACCTTTTTGGCCATAAGCTCTTCTGATGAGACAACATGCAAGCATAATTCATCAGCTTCAGTACTGGTGCCTAAGGGTGTGACTGTGTCTAAGTGTGAACTTAAAGGCATAAGTTGGCTCTGTAGCAAATGATGATAGGTTTGCTACTCCCAGTATATCCATGAGGTGCAATGGGGCTGTGCCCTGGTTCTTGGCATTGGTACATGATAGTCTGCTGAAGTATTTTCTTAAAAGCTCCAGAAAATTAGTTTAAAAGCAATCACTTCAAATTGGACCTAGATTACTTGCATATAAGTAGGTGATCATATCCAGGCTACAAAATCTCCTTTCTACATTTGAGCGGTTTCCCTCGCTTTCTCTGTGTCTCCTTCTGTCTGTCACCCCTTCCCCCAGCTCATAGATCTAAAGTGATAGAGGAGGGTGGGGGTTTTCTACTTTCCATATGCTTAATGTATGCAGACTCTTGATTTCAATTTCTGGTTCTTATTTAAGCTCCTGGAAAATTGAAGCATCTACAACATGGTCACACCTTTGGGGAAGAAGGGAACTAAAAGTTACTGCAATTATAAAATATGGCTTCAGTATCTTAGTTATCTGTTTCAAGACCTAACTAAGCACAGCCCTGTCAGCTAGAGAGCTTTAGTTTCCATGCTGAATTTCCTGGCTGCTGTCAGTCTAGACCATACACTTGATCTGAATTTTTTCCCCATGTAAATAGGCAAAAATATTCTCAACTGCCATTCACAGACTTCAGAAATACAGTTCATTGGCCCATATCGTGCTTTCTCTGTGCCAGAGATGAACTTAATTCTTCTTATGTGTGAAAGATATCTGCAATTTAAATGACTAATTGCATTGTAGCTTTAGGCTGAACATATTGGTAACGCGCAAATGTTGATGACATGTGAAGGGTCAAGAGATTTATAATTTAGTTGACAATACATTGCTTAAAATGATGTGGCAAAGAGCCAGAAAATTTCAGCTTAATAATTGTCTATTAACTAACATGACATATTTGTATAGTATTCATTACCTCCAGGTACAGATTAAGCATCTGATGTACCCATA
The DNA here is from genome assembly GCF_001715985.3 of Manacus vitellinus. Lineage (NCBI taxonomy): Eukaryota > Metazoa > Chordata > Aves > Passeriformes > Pipridae > Manacus > Manacus vitellinus. The sequence goes on along the minus strand of NW_021939396.1, from coordinate 45,370,355 downwards.
CGAAGTGACATGCGTACATGAATCTTGGGCATAATAGTGAATAAACTGACATTGCATTCGCAGTAATTTGTTTCAATATGTAAAACATGTTGTTGCCTACATTTGAAAGGACTTGTAGGAATGTTGCAATGAAATCTGAGGAAAAATGTGTAGCTGAGTAGAGTTCTCTATTACATAGATGTGACGGCTTCGTGAGGCTTTTTTGTAGGCTGCAGGTATCATCATAAATACACATTTGTTTTCAGCTGCACAAGAAGCAGCCTGAATATAGAGATCTAAGTCTTTCAGAATTGGCTTGATCTACAAGGTTAAAAAAAATAATCCCAAAACCCCAACCTAACACAACCAACTTTATTTTTAAAAAAGAATCATATAAATATTGAGTAATGTAATATGTTAGTATTGTTAATGTGGGAGTATTTCTGTCAGACCAAGGTTTATTAGAATAGGCACTATCAGTAGGCTGCCTTGTCACCAAACTAATATCAGCTTCTTTCACTTTGTTTTCTCTGGCCTAAGTTAGGCACTTGTTTGTACAAGCAAAACTGTCACAATTCTGACAGGGTCTGTTCCTTTCCCCCTTGCTGCTGGGGGAGACTCAGGAAAGTGTTTGAACACTCCACAATGTGTTCATTGCTTTTTAACCTTTTTTCCTTCTATGAGACAGGAATGTGCTTTGTGTTTTACAGCTGGGAAACTAATGTACAGTAGACATCAGTGACCTCAGTGTGACCACAGGTGACAGAGATGGGGCTTTAACCTGGATGCTTTTACTTTAACTCACCAGGTGCTCTTATGACCTTTCAACAACATCTCTGCTGCACACAGCTGTAATTTTTCAGTGCTTGGAGATGTCATTGAAAAGTGTCTCATGACCTTGCTTCCTTCTGCTGGTGGTATTTTTATAATGTGCAGCAGAGCTGCGATAATAGTTTGCTCTCTTGGGATCTTGGCTCTGGGACTAGGATGTGTTTATGCCACACCAAAAATTGAAATGAGAACTCTTGGCTTGGCTTTTAACATTTGACTGAACACTTTGCTCTCTTAAAGTGTACCACTCCCAACAGTTTAAAATTTTGAATGTGATTGGTGTGAAGCCATTGAATTTTAGAAGGGAGCATGTACTCCACCAGGAGCAGCTCGCTGAGCCTGACCCAAACTTGGTGAGAAGGAAGGTGTCTGCTGACCTCCCTGAGCTTTGTATCAGGGCCTGTAGAATAGCTCTGAGCAATTTTGATATCCGTGTCAGTACCCATGACTTGCAGATCACAGATCTCTTGCTTCATATACCTTGGAGACTAGAAATAAGGTGGTGATGGTGGCTCAGGTAAAGGAAGAGCTTCGTTTTGAGCTGTGGCTCTGTATCAACTTCACGCTTGCCTTTTCAGAGTTGGTATTTAATTCTCCATCCAACCACTAGAGAGAGCTCTAGAGATCTTAAAACAGGTTTCCAGAGGAACCCCTCAACAAAACTAGCTGCCCAAGAGCACGGGACTACAGCAGGAGCTCCACGATGTCTTCTGCTGCCAAGATGAGTGAGAGTAACCGATCTCTGTCAAGTGTGTATAAAAGGCTCTGAGGATCAAGAAGGGGTGACAGCATGCTGTTTTGGAGAAGTTGCTGACTGGACTCAATTCTGAATCAAAAGCAGGGCTGCTGCTATCGTTACTTCCTGGGACTGATTTTAAGCGGGCTGGTGATCTCGGTGCTGAGAAGGGTGGTTTACAGTGGTGCAGAGTTACATTGCTGCAGCGCCCTACCTGGTTTACTAACAGGGTCTGTCAGCTGTGATACCAATTTTGATATACTGATAGTTAGCCCTCCTGGGCTGCATATCTCTATGTCATTTCCCTTTTGGAAGGAAGGCAGGGCTGGGGGGTTCAATGAAAGGCAGGAAGTTAAGGGTAACAAAAAAAAAAAAAAAAGAGGGGAAAAAAGAGAAATTGTTAGTTAAAGCACTAATGATCAAATGTCACATAAGGAGGATAGAGGCTGATTGCAGTACCCTTTGCTAGAATTAATTGTACAGGGATGCATTTTCTATTCACGTACTTTATACTTGTCTGTGGCCTGGTTAAAAAGCAGCACTTTTTCAGTTTCTCTCAAAAGAGACTCACAAAACTGTCTTGGGGTAGGCTGAAGACCAGCAGTGAGGAATCTCACAAAATAGCAAGATGCAAGCGGTTGCTGCCCAACTGGGAGAAACATAATAGAGATGTCTGGAAGCAAGGAGTGGGCTGGTATTTTTCAGGTCTCAAAAGCAGTGTGGTGTAGCTTCTGTGCAGGAAGGGGTATATGAGATGTGTTTTAAAGAGAGGATTATTGACTGCTGCTTAGGGCCAGAGAAGGTCAACCTGCTGCCCAACAGGGTTTTGCTCAAGTGGAGCCTCTGAGAACTGAGAGGCAGAGGATCTTCCCGTGAAGTGTCCCTTGTGTCAGCTGAGAGCTCAGAGGTGGGCACTTCTTAAGTAAGGTCTTGGACATTAGCAGAGGCATCTGTGATGGTTCATTGTGGTGTGCAGAACTTGGACCACTGCTCGGTCCAAATTTCAAAACAAAACCATGAAAAAACAGTGTTTCAGTAAAACTATAGAAGACAGTACCTAAAAGGAGTTATTGCTCAACACTGCATAAATTTACTTAAAAGTGAGTTCCCCAACATCATCCCAATCTGGACTGGACTGACCTAGACTGTTTGTTGGCTGCTTTAATTTTAAAAAACCATCATGTACTTTGAGAGAAGGACCTTTTCTTTTAATTTGTGCTAGCAGCTGTTGGTTGTTAAAAAGCTCCTGGCCCCTGAAATGCTGTACTCAGTAGCTCTGATAAACCATAGTGATGCTATGTGAAACTTAGAAGTATGAACTGCCTGTCTTAGAAAACAGGACTCCAGGATAAGCTTTGGCTTTGGATGTGGTGTTACAGCATAACATCGCTTTACGTCTGCACTGGGCACGATGGGTAAGAATTTAGGAATAAACAAATCCATAACTCTGTCTTAAATGCAGGCACTTTGAGGCTTCTGCCCTATTGCAGCCAAAGCAAGCTGGGGGATTTGTGCCATCTGCCTCCTTTTTGTAAGGGAGTGAACAGGATTGAGGTGGTTTTGTTTGATGTCTTTTTAAAGGTAAGACTTCTAGTCTAATGACTTATTTAGAGAGAAAATACTTTCACCTCAGTAAAGTTCTTTGAATTATAAAGGACATTGCTGTTGGGTTACTGAAAACCCTTGGGGTTTGTTTCATTTATAACATTGCCTCAGGCGTTCTGCTGCATCCTGTTGGATTGACCTCCTTTTCAACCCGTGCTGGCAGCTGCATTGCAGAGCTATCTTTTCCCTGGATCCTTCAGGGTTGTCATATGACAGACTTGAACTGTGACCCTTTTGTGTCTTACCAGGACAGCAGTGCCCTCTGTGTGATGTGGCCAGCAGTCTTCCCCACGCACACATTTGTTCCAAGCCATTTAACAAACTGAAAGTTTCAAATGATGGCATTTCATAGTGTTTAATAGTATTGACTGTAAAGCAAATGAAATGGTGCTGAATACCCTGCGTGCTGCTTGTAAGAAATACAGCTTCCATTTCTGCAATGTGCCCTGGGTTTTCTGTGGCTAGCGTGTGCTCTCTGGTGAATCTCCTTATATTTTTTAATAAATTTCAGTGCTTCCCTCCTAATGACAGTAGCATTCACCACTACAGTCCAGCAGTGGTATTTGTTTCTAATATATGGGGGGTTTAAACAGATTTCTCTAAGCAAAGTGGGCAAAGTCATTTTGCTGAAGTCTTGCAGAGAGTGTTAGGGTAAGAATTGATATAGTTAACACTGCATCTAAGCAACACCATCTCCAAGTGGTGTTGATGCTGGCAGGCATTGCCTTGCTGAAGTTACAGAGACTGAGTACTCATATTTGTACAAATTACATTCATTAGCAAGAACCCTCCAGTAGTGATAAGAGACTAGCTGTGTAGCATAGATTGGCTCCAAGATAAGTAGCCAGTCTATTGTGCAGCTCATGGTACTCTGCCTCCTCCCCACCCCTAATAATAAATCTTGGGACATTTTGGAAAGCGTGGGGGTTGCTCATTCCAGTAGCCTGAATGCATAACTACTAAACACCATCATCTCCTACCAATTGTGTTTTCATAACCAAGTGAGGCAACTGACTGAGAGAGATAGGCTCAGATACCATGTTCTGAACATCTGGATGCTTTGACAGAGTATTTTTTGCTCCCTTAAAGGACAGATCACAGAAGATGGCCAGGATGAGAGTTTCTCCTGCCCATGTTCCAAGGCCTAGAGCCCACTCACAGTGGTGTTTTTCTTCAAGAAGAGATGGAAACATCTGGAGCTTGGGGGCTTGCAAGTGCACAACCCAGGGCTCTGTGGTAGTACCTTCTTCATAGTTAGCTTGTCCTTTCTTAGTGCAAGTGTCTGCGTAGCAGACTTCAGTGAAATAGCAGTTATTTATCTTACCATATTAATATAACTTCAAAGAAAGACAGAACTTTCTGGTTGCTTTGACTGAAATAAACCATCAGCTGGCAAGTACTTGCTTTGTCTTCTGAAGTATATAATGTGCAAGGACTTCTGGATTGCTGGTTTTCAACCTGTAAAGCTGAACATCAGCAGGATAGTTTTATACAAGTAGGCAGTATAATCCAACCAGTTTGGTTAAAACTTGTATTTACATGGAATGTTTTTTTTCTCTCTCCCCCATTTAGGGTTTGAATGGCAATGGAATTGCTCCTGGATCATCAGGTTTTAGCCTTACAAAGCCGATGCTCTGTCCAAGAGTAACCCGTGTCTGTCTCAGGGACTTGATATTCTGCATGGAACAAGAGAGGGATATGAAGCATTCTCTGCACTTGTACCGTGTTCTTCTGAAGTGATTTGAATTTTACATTTGACCTTGCTGTCTACTGCCAAAGAAAACACTGAAGCATTGTTGCACTGTCTTGAAATTCCGATTTCTGGAAAATGATCCGTTGTAAGGATAACTCTTGTTTACAGATAAACATTTTTATTAAATACCTAACTGAGCACCTGTCAGGTTTTTAATAATATTTGGCTTCAATCAGTCTGTAAACCAGTGAGAACACTGAGCTGCACACAACAAGCACCTGACTACCTGCTTGCATTTAACTGTCTTGCAGGCTCTGAGGGCTTGATAAGTGTCCCTAGTTTATGTATGTCATTTGCTTCAGTACTCCAGAGTCTGCAACATCTGTTCTATGTGTGGTGCCACCTTCTAATCCAACCTTATTTAGGGAAACAAATAACACTTTAATGGCACTGCATAGCATGGCAACTGTATTTAATTATGAACCAGCTGTCAGTCAACATGCTAATGTATTGCCTGTCTGACTCAGCATCTTCTTAAATTTTCTGGGTTTAGAATTAATGCTGGATGCTCATTTTTGGAGAGAAAGTAGCAAGCAAAAGGAATGAGGGGTCCTTTCTACCCTGCACTTTGCCTCAATTGCCCTCACACTTTCCTCTGAGAAAGTGGCTGAGGGAAGGTGAAGAAATGGGTTGCTCTTGTGATTGAAGTACATCAGACAGTGTAGTTAGGGCATACCTTGATGTTTGGGGAAAATTCGGAATTACTAAAAATACAAAGAGTGAAAGATCCTAAAAAGGAAGGGTAAACAGAAGAAACAGTCTAACTTTCTCTAGATATAAAAAATAGCATTGAACTTGAGTATAGATGTGAAAAGAAATGAACAAAAACAACCTGTGATGACTACAAAAAATGGGAGAAGTTGAAATGCATTAAAACTCTGCATCTGGAGACTCTATTAAGGAGAGGAGCAGGGTTTGCAAAGCACGGGATTCACTGCTTTGGAATATTGATTTAATACCTTAACGTGGTGTAACAGGGAAACTACTCAAGTAGAAAGTATTTATACAGTTGCCTGGTTTCCATTCAGTAAGGAGGAGGACTCTGGATTATTAAGACTGCTAGAATAGATTCAAAGATTTTTTTCCTTGCTGGTAAAGACTGCCTTGTGGTGGAAGGAAAACCCTCTGGGTTGCCCTTCTCCCCAGCCTCCAAGCATTTTGCCTTCCATGACACAGCGCTGTATAGCATGGCTATTTCCCAGGACTGGTGGGAAAGGCACTGACTGTATTCACAGAATAACAGAACACTCTGAGTTGGACGAGACCCTCAAGAATCATCAAGTCCAACTCTTAAGTTGAACGGCCTGTATGAGGATTGCACCCACAACGTTGGCGTTATTAGCACCATGCTCTAACCAACTACTGAATGGCTTCCTGCTGAAACTTTTTTCTTTTAAAGAAAAAGCTTCCTATGGTTATTTGGCATGCTGCTTCAAAACTTGAAGCGATAATTCATGCACCCTCCACTGTCAGAACCACTGCAGATAGTTACCAAATTCACTGTTTTGAATCAGTTATGTTGGTTTTTGTTGGAACAGTAGTAAACAAATCTAGTAAATGAATGCTGTAAATTATTTATATATGTATATATGGCATATATATATATATATATATAAAAGAAAAGCAGTACTTTAACTAAGCTATAGTTTGCAAGATATTGATGGCATTGGGCAAAATTGTTTTGTATAATTAAATGCTTAGCTTTACTTTTTATGTAAAGTGCAGCATTTTCCATATTTGTGTACTGTATCTTATTGATCAGATGTTAAAAATTATTTTAAATACTGCATTAAAGCGATTATTTTATTAAAAATAATAAATCAGTAACTTTGTTTCCTTACGTGAGCAATTCAGCGTCTGAAGCTGTCAGCACCATGACTAATGGTTTGACTCCGAGAGCGAGCCCCAGCTGTCTGCCCATCACAGGAGTTGGCATGGTTGCCTCACGTGACATATTAATTATAAACATCTTATTTGAAGGATTTTTAAACAGAAGTAGGTGACAGAGCAAAGGATTTAAAAGAATAACTTGAAGCAGGGGGTGGGCAGTGAGAAAAGCAACCTCTTGATTTCCCTCTCCCAGTCAGCACAGAGACTGGGTTGTGGGGTTCTTTAACAGCTGGGCAGAGGTAAGCGCTTTGCACGTGTTCTGGGAAGTGAAAACACGAAGTGTCTCAGACTTCAGCAATGCGCTGTGGAAGCACTGTCCTAAATTATTTTTAAAGCAGCTCACAATTAATTAAGTGCAGGCTGGAGAACCACAGTGAGCATCTGCATATTGCCTGCCTCTTCATCTTCTTTAACCCAATGCAAAATGCAAATGAAAGATGTTGGAGAAAATAATTTAATTGATAGATATATCGAAAGTATGATAGATGATTCAGGTGTTTTTGTGGCCTGTGATGCAGATCATGTGCTTTCATTGCTGCCAGAGCAAGTTGTCTCTCAGCAGTAGATTCTCCCTGTGTCCTACCTCTTTCCCCTGTGTCCACACCAACCCCAACCCCAAAACACCCCTCAAACCCAAAATTTCTATGCTGTAAGGAGTAGCAGATGTTTTTAGAAAGGTTTTTCTGCAGGTAATTTAGGCCTAATTTCAGACAGGGACAGGTTTGTCCTTGGTGTAAAGACTGAAGATATTTGTCTCCTTAACAAGGGTTCATCCCACCTCTCATTTGAGCTCAGCTTTGCTTCTAAGAATAGCGTCCTCTAAAGTGGCACTTAGGAGATACCTGGGCTTTGCTCAGCCACATCAGGAGTTAAAGGAGAGATGACCAGAGGTTTTCTTCCCCCCTTCTCTCTTCCTGCCCTTTATGGGAATACTAAAATCCCAGTCATAAGGTGATGAAGCCAAAACCTGCCATCATGCTCCCTTGCCTTTTACTTCCTAGTATGCTCATGTTCAAGCTTGGGAACCTAGCAGCAGAACTGTCTGTGCCATCCGTGCTCGGAGGGCTCCAAGGCTTGCTCCAGGCACTTTCTGCTTTCCAGCTGGCCAGCTAACCTAGTGGCTGTTTCTGATGCACTGAGCTGGCTGGGCAACTATCCCTGCCACTCAAGTACTTAGCCTTTAGAGAAAACAGTATATAGCACTGTGGGGGAAAACTGTTGTTTGCTCTTGACTACTACTGTCTTAGCATCATAGTATGACAAGTTTTGTGTGTTACTTGGTGACAAAAGGGGCCCCTGTACTCTCCAACTGCTGCTTTTCCCCTTTATTGCCATTTTCAAGTCTTAGCACTGAATCCAGCCCTTTGCACTGTCTTTGACTCCAGCTTTTCCCTTCTCCCCCTGGGAAAGCCTAGCTGGAGTGCACTAACACACCCTGCAGCTCTGTTCGAGGTTTAATGAGGAAGGTAGCGGGGGACCATGAGACATTGCTAGATGATTCCTCAAAGCCATTGCACTCTCTTGGACACTTTGACACGAGTAGCTTAAGGCTACTGTTTGCATCGAGTTGTTCTAGGCCCCCTCTCTTTGTAGGCACCTGTGTCCTGCCATGTGAGTGCACTGTGCTGAGCAAAAGTGCTGTCAGCTGTTCTCCAGGTTCATCTCTTTACTCTGTTCTTTGCTTTCCTCTTCATTTGTAATCACTGGGGTGAAGAGAGAAAGACTAAAGCAAATGAGGATTTCCCAAAGGGGCAGACAGTCCAAATGATTGGACTTGGTGAAATGGGCTTGCTCCCAGCAACTTTTCAAATGAGGGCTGCTGGGTTTCTGAGGCCAAGCATTGCACACTCTGCACGTAGCACACATGATGTCTACACATGCTCTGAAAGCTGGATCCAGCCATTGTTACCCCAGGTCTCACGGCTGGAGCCTGCAGCTCTGGAAATAACTACAATCTGCAGTGAAGGCTTTACTCCTTTGAGGGGTGCAAAATTGAGTACCAAGACTGAAGAATGTAGCACACCAGACCTCTCTGTTTTGCCACTTTTGGCTCTGGGCTCATCACCATGTCTCAGTGGCTTGTCCCACTGTCATTCTGTAGAAAGGCTGCCTTTCTGCAGGCCACAGTGCCAGTTCTTCACTTGGTGCAGGTCTTTTGTAAGCTAGACAGGCATCCCATTTGGCTTTGTAACACTTTGAAGGAATAAGCAATAAACTTTGTCTTTTCAGATATATCGGTCCTTGTTCCTACTGCCTCTTCTTTCCTCTTCTATTACAGGTCACTTCTTGCCTGCTCTCTGTAGCTATTCTGCCAGGTTAGCTGCTAACTTTGCTACCCAATCTCTCCTCAGGATCCCCTTCTTCACAGTTCACAGATTCCCTTGAGGCAGCTTGCTTTCGAAAAGGTTTTTGCGTGAAGGAGGGAGGAAAAGGATCTCCATCCTGGACTTAAATGGTTACTCTGAAGTGGAAGGAGGTGGTGGCACAGGTCAGCTCACAGCACTGAGACTGCTGCTTTCTGTGCAGGGAGAAGGTCTTTGCAGGAAGTTGATGTTCATGGTGGCCAAGATTTCTACCATGAAGTCCTAATTCAGTCAAGGGTTTTCTACAAGGTCCTTGCATCAGTAGGCACTTCCCACCTTCCAAGGGATGTTTCCGTGGCAGAGCCACCTAAAGGTCCTGCTGGATACCCTATCAGAGGTAGTCATCCGTTCTCTTCCTCAATCCCCATCTCCCGCAGCTCTTCCATGTATCTCATTTTCAGCCTGTGTCAGTCTCAGAAGTAGTAAAGGATATAGAGCCATGTCCTGTGTGATTCAAGTGGTCACTGGGTGGTGCAGAGGCCCCAGGGGGTGGCCGATATGTATTTCACCAAAGTTTTGCCCATCAGTAGTGTCACTGAAAGACTACCTCCCCTGGGGCTGTGCCCTGGTGAGAGGGAGCAAAGGTGGGGGGTCCTCTGCGTAGGTACTGCTAATGCAGAAAAGTCCATCTCAGCAGCTCGGCATGCATGCTCCCGCTCCACAGGCTTTGCTTGAACAACTGCAGTTATCAGTAAGCATTCACTCTCTCTCTACCAGATCACAAGGCATATTATTTTTAAATCTATTTGAAATGAAAAGTTATCTGACAGATCATCTGTATCTGTTTTTGAGAGCTAATTCATAATTCCATGTAGTTCCCCAAGCTTGAGATATTTGCTCTTCCACTTTGAAGTATTTAGCATGACGGGGTTTATTATTTACAGTTATTTTAAGGTGTTTCTTATTTCTGCTCTTAGAAGCTGGAAGGGAGAAAGGAAGTATTTTTTTCCAAGTAATTATGTGTGAATATACATGTACTCTGTGTGTATAAGAATGGCTAAGTAACTTTTAAAAAAAAAATACCCTACTTCTTTTAAAGACTGAGTTAGAGCAGCTCCCAGGTGTGAAGCTCCAGCAACAAGCAGAGAGGGAGAGAGGGAGGAAGGAGATAAATTCTCTTCTTTCTTTAAGAGGTTTCAAGTTTTAATGTGTTAAAGTCCTTTGATACCTTTCTGCAAAATTGGGCAGAGAATAAAGACTCCTTAGAAAAACTGATCAGTGGGAAGTCTCAAGAAGGGAGGGTAGGAAAAGGAGAAGGCATTCAGAGGATCGAAAACAGAGCTCACTCCTCTCTCCAGGAGCTTCAGTGATACCCCTACATGTGTTCTGGCAGAGGCTTTCATTTATAGAAACGACAGAAAAGGGCCTTTCTAGAAACAAGGTGGGTATGTGTAGGCAGGCTATGTATTTAATGAAGCAGACTCATCGAGGAAGAAATCCTTGTATTGCTGCTTCCTTCTCAATGCAGTTTTCATTTTTAACTTCATGTCTCTTAAACTTTGGAAAAACCCTCTGTAATTATCTCATCTCTCTTTGAAGGAGTGGCAAGGACTATGGCCAGCTGCAGCCCCGTGCTGCAGTCCAGGCACAGAGCTGAATCACTATGGGATGCAGGACAGGGGCCACGTGCTGTCCATGAGATTTGGTGGCCTGACACTGAAACAAGAGGCTGGAATGAGCACAAGGTCTGTAGATACAGTAGATATACCAGGAGACGTGTAGATACAGTGGGGACTATTCAAGATGTGAGAGCTGAAGCTGTTTTCCTCTACTGATGTGAATAAACCACGGTTGGAGGCTTACAGCCCTTGTGAACATCTGCCTTGCATCAAGCTGAGCTGGTAATCAAGGTTGCTCTACTTCTTCTCGGGGTCAGGTCTGTAATTTTCAGCACCCTGCCTTTCACAAGCTGATTCCGTAGCCCTTTGCAGCCTGGCTGGCAGGTGGTGCGAACTCAAAGAGGCCTCATCTCACACAGCTCTCAGAGTCTTTGCTTCTAATTTGAAAGCTTTAGCCTTCTTTATTACAGGGGGGAAAAAATTGAAAGTGACCCAAACTTCAGGTACAGAGGGCAAATATTAAAAGTAAGGTTGTTTTTGCCTTTGAAATTCCACACTTCTTAGAGACTGTTGGTGAGTGATGCCCCAGAGCTGAGGAGGATGGCTCCAGAAAGAGATCCCCTCGAGTGTGCAATCAACTCTTCACAGCAGTCTGCTGAGGATGCTGAAACAGAAATCAGTTTCGAGTCTTTTTTCCCATGCAGTAAAGAAGAACCTGTGGGAAGGTTTTGCCTGTGTCCTTACACAAAACCAGGATATCCAGTAATTAGTGAGAGATACCTCCAGGGCAAGCTCAAATTTTGCAACACTTCCCAAGGCAGGGAAAATGCCCCAGGCTAGGGCAGTCTTGGGAAGAGAGTGAGTCAGGAAGCTTTTTTTTCTTACTTTTTTTTTTCTCTGTAGTCATGATCAAGTAAAAACTTTGTGGGGAAGAAAACTTTGCAGGGACCAGACTCTTCCAGACCTCCCTGTACCTGGGTGAGGCTCCTCTGTCTCCTGAGCTAGACGTCTGCCTTTTCAGGCTTTTTCTCCGTAACAGGCTCAGCTTTCTGCAGTCCCGAGCCACAGCTGGGAGCAGGGAAGCTGAGGTGACCCCAAGGAGCAAAGGAGAGATGACTCCAAGGGAGAAAGCCGGAGAGGTGCCACCCAGCCCTTGCAGAGTGGAAGGGGCAGGGTGCTGCCTCTTTTGGTGATTCTTCTTTTTTCTTCTCAGAAACACAGAGATGATACAAAAACGGGATCAAGAAGGGATTTACAAAATCCTGTATAGCTGTCACCTGCCTTGGGCGGCGCTTGACACATGGGAGAAGTCGAGGCAGCCCAGGTTTGGGGCAGGGTGGGTGGCACAGGGGCAGTGGATGGCGGGAGCTGGCGCTGACTTGCCGGCGGCTCCTGCGCGGGGACCCAGCCCCGGGCAGGGCGGTGGGGCGGTGCTGGCGGAGGCTCCCTTGAGAAAGCCTCCTGCTTGGCGCTGGGCCCAGAGAAGCCAGCACCCCTGCTGCCCCAGGGCCGCTGGGCATGGCCCGGCCCGGCCCAGCCCGTGAGGCTGCCGCGGGACTGCCCTGCCCCTCGGCTGTGCCAGGCTGCGGCCCGGGGGCTCTCGGCCGAGGCAGGGGGGCGCTGGCTGTGGGGGCTTGGAGCCCTCGCTGAGACAGCCGATTCCCTGGGTGCTCCTCAGGCACGTCCCTTATTGAGGAGGTCTCCTTGAGGAGCCAGTTTCCATCGTGGGTGGTGAGCCATACGTCAGGGGCTTGAGTTCTGCACCTGGGATGGGGCAACCCTGGATGTTTGTACAGACTGGGGCATGAGATGCTGGAAAGCAGTGCCACGGAAAGGGACCTGGGGGTCCTGGTCAATGGCAAGTTGAATATGAGTCAGCAGTGCCCTGGCAGCCAGGAGGGCCAACCCTGTCCTGGGGGGCCTCAGGCAAAGCACTGCCAGCTGGTCAAGGGAGGGATTGTCCCGTTCTGCTCTGCACATGTGCGGCCTCACCTTGAATATTGTGTGCAGTTTTGGGCACCACAAGATAAGAATGGCATTAAGCTATTAGAGAGTGTCCAAAGGAGAGCACTGAAGATAGTGAAGGGCCTTGAGGGGAAGCCATATGAGGAGCGACTATTCAGCCCAGAGGAGACTGAGGGGAGACCTCACTGCAATCTACAACTTCCTCATGAGGGGAAGCAGAGGGGCAGGCACTGATCTCTTCTCTGTGGCAAGTGACAGAACCCAAGGGAATGGCCTGAAGTTGTGTCAGGGGAGGTTTAGGTCAGATATCAGCAAAAGGTTCTTCACCCAGAGGGTGGTTGGGCACTGGAACAGGCTCCCCAGGGAAGTGGTCACAGCACCAAGCCTGACAGAGTTTAAGAAATGTTTGGATCATACTCTTAGGCATATGGTGTGACTCTTGGGGATGGTCCTGTGCAGGGCTAAGAGTTGAAGTTGATGGTCCTTGTGGGTCCCTTCCAACTCAGCATATTCTGCGATTCAGTGATTCTGAGTTCCTGACATCGGGATGCAGCACAAACACTCCCTGGCTCTTTGAACAAAGATCCCCAGGCATGTGTGGCTGAAATGCAGGTGCAGTGGCCCAGCTCCTCTTTCTGATTCTTGCCCTTCATCCCCTCCACCTGTTTTCTGTGTTGTTGGATCTCTATCCCACCGCCCCTTTGCCCCCACAGCTGCCTTGGGTTTGCATTTTAGTGGGCTCTGAGCAACCTTGGTCTAAGTGGAAGGTGTTCCTGCTCATGGCAGGGGGATTGGAACCAGATGATCTTTCAGATCCCTTCCAACCCAAACCATTCTATGATTCTATGAATCTATGATTTTTGAACATGAAGGGAACTGTCTACTTCCTCCAGGAACTCTCCAGGCTGGCTTTAACTTCTGTGCTCTGGTGAAACCTGAGTGAAATGCTCACAGATCAGCAATACCCAGAATGGGTGTTCCCGCCCTTGTCTTGCACAGCTTGTTGGGCACTTCTGCTCTGCCCAAAAGCTTGCTTTCCTCTTCAGCTTCCATAGCTGCTCCGATTCTCCTCCTTATCCCTCAAATAATCTGTTTCCCTTGTCTGCCATCCCCAATGTGACTACAGTGTAGGGACAGCATTTTCCTCCTGCTCCCTGGGGAGAAGAGCCCTTGCCCCATGTATCCCACCCCAAGGCAGAGCAAAAGCCATGAGGAGTCACTCCAACCTGCTGTGGTTGGTTTAGACTATAAAGTTGTGGGGGATTTTTTTGGTGTTATTTAGTGAGCAACTCACTGTGAATTTAATAGATGAGTTTTGCTATCGGTAACAACTCCCCTAACCCCCAAGCAGTTTATTTCATGTATACAAGAGTAAATAGGGAAAAGTAAGAACACCTCTGGGGAAAATAAGGGGTTGGGAAATCGCTGTAAGTGCAAGCACAGGATTGCCAAACCCACACGTTCAAAAAGCATGAATCAGATCTCCAGGAATCACAAGATTGGTGGTCTGGATTCCAAATACAAAATCTGGGCTGTTTCTGAAGGGTATTTCCCTCCATGTTTTCAACGCCCTAGGGGAAGCTGCATGCCCTCCATTGGGGAGAGAGTGCTGATGGGCTGGAGTTGAGGCTTGCACGTGCTTATAGGAACCCACCCTCCCTATGCTGGTGCCCAAGATGGTCATCTCAACCTTCAAATCCCCTAAGCCAGTCTTGTTGCAGTGCTGTCCTCCATTGTGGGGCATCACTGCCACTCTCTCACATCCCTGATGAGCTGCCTGGAAGGGCGTCCAAGCCTCAATACTCGTCTTGCTGCAGTGGGGAAAAACAGCCACTTGCACCAGGGTCAGTCTCCTGCCTGTGGATAGCTGGTGAGGAAGAGGCATCTCTGTTTAGTCTCCCAGACTTTGATAAGAGAGAGACACAGCTTTGAATAGTCTAAAGATGTGCATAGCCTGGTCTGTAAAACCAATGCAGCACTGCCTGAGGTAGGGAAAGTTGCCTGCAACACCTGTTTTGGATGGATGTGAATTGTTTTCTGTACTATACAAGAGTTTGTTATAAGATATCTGGGGGTATCTGGGGGTACGAATTAATATCTGCTCCCCCAAAGTTACCCAACCCCCCTAAAAACCTGAGAAAAAGAGTGCTGTGGCGAACTTCCCCAGTACTAGACTAAGTGGCCCAATTTGTTGGTGCCTGAGCCCCCAGGCAATGAGCAGCCTTCACCCACACCTCCAAATATGGATGTGCTGGCAGGAGAGGGAAGCTTCCTCTGTCTCCTGCCTCACTTGAGGGCCTCTAGATCTATAACTGATCTAAACTGCTGTTGCCCAACTCAGCCTTGCAAAGTCAGCTTTGCTGCAAGTCCCTTCTTGTATCCCTCTGGAGTCCCTCAGCTACTGCCAGCACCATGATGTTGGTCCTTGTGAGCAATTTGGTCACATGCAGCTTCTTAGCTATAGTTGTCCCCACTGAAGGACCAATAGGGTGGGAGAGGACTCCCTAGATGATTGCCTACACAGCACCATGAGATGGTCTACTCAAGTCTACACACATTAATGTTGCCTCCCTGCACTGGAACAAACATCTTTTCTGCTTCAGGAGAAGCCTCTCTCATCCGCATGTGCTGCTTCCTTGTTGCTCTTACATCTCAGCTCACAGTTACAGCAGCATATCCTTCAGGACTCATTGGTGTGAAATGTGGGGAAATCCCAGGCTGCATGGTTCTTCCTGATCTCCTGTTGGATAGGCAAATTACCCATCACAGGGAGAGGATTTAGGAGTTATAGGGAATTGCATGCAAATGGAAAGAGCAACCAAAGAACCCCAGTTCTCCCAGATCTGCTGATGCTGAAGACTGCAGTTGGCAGTGCACCTGCTTCGGTGAGGGGTGGAGCTGTGGCTGTGCAATGGGTAGAACCTCACAGCCTTTCTCCTTCAAAGCCAAGCATCATATTTGGCTCCAAAGCACTTGTACCACCCACCTGTGGAAGAGGAGTACAGGTGACTTCCAACTGGGTGGGCAGCGACCAGTGGGTAGTGAAAACAGTCACATCTAACAGTACTGCAGCTCTTGCAGCGGTAGATGATGAGCAAAAGCTGGTCAGCTTCCAGGGCAGGAATGACTCACAGGCCATCTGTGATTACCTGTGAGTTGTCACGTCCGGCTCCGGGCTTCTCAGGGCCTGGTGCAGCAATGTCTGCTCCCTGAGTTCAGTGAAAGGGAAAAGGTGCCTCGCTCCCTATTGATGAGCGTGGATTAATCTGCACTTGTCCTAGGTTGGAGGTGATACCAATAGCACCAAGCACTCCCTGCTGCTGCATAACAAGCAAGTGCGAGAGTATCCTGCCCTGAAGGACCAGGCGTGTTAGCCTGACCTGTAAGTGAAGTGTCTACATCAAAGAAGAGGTAAAAGTAACGTGTACACACACAGGTCGTGGCAGCAGCACATCATAACTGTGCCTGCTTGCCTTGTTAGAGGCCCTTTATCTGGCAGATGGACTCATTTGCCAACATAAATACACACTTGCCAGCAGGAGACAGTGTGTGTAGCACAGGAGAAGCTGAAAGAGCAAAATGAGTCCAGCACACATGGCGATCCCAGGAAAAGACACTGTCAGAGCCCAGGAGGACAGACCCAGCCATACCACAGTGTAGCTCTTGCTTCGATTCCTCTTCTCCCATTCTCTCTTCAACCACAGCTATCTGAGTGGGAGATTAAAAAACAGATGCTGACTGGGGTCACATAGGGTACATCAGCCTACACTGTTCTGGATCAAGGTGATGAGAGCTTTGGCTGCTCCCAGGCTGACTCTCTGCACTGTGGTGTCTCCAGAGGTGGAAAATTAGCTCTCTCTTCACTCTCAGTGTACAGCTGGCCCTCACAACCCTCTCTTGCTTGCAACAACAAAGCAGCCCATATGGGTCATGCTTCCTAGGACATCTGCTAACACAAGACCTGGGCATCCTAGTCTCCCACAGCACTGGTTCCAGGAATAGAGTGTGTGGAGTTCCATAACAAAGACATCTCTGCCTGTTCCCTGCCAGCAAGAGCTGTGCTACAACTGCATCTCCATTTGAATGCTCCTCTAGGTCAACACAGTGAGCACCCTCCAATTCTCTATGGCATTCCCACTTTTCCTCAGGACCAGGAGCACACAGTGCAGGTGCAAGGTTTAGCATGCCAAGCCTCCTATCTGCATTACAAACCTACTGACTTGGTTTCTTCATATGATTTTCCATATTCAGATGCTGCCCATACCCCATCTGGAGAGCCATTCCCCACAGTCCTCTTGCACACTTCTCCCAGCTGTCTCTCACTTGGGAGTGGCATGCAGTGGATATTTTGGGACTCGAAATGTCAGTCCATGAGCTGCAAGTAAGCACTTTTACCTATTCCAAGCTCCCCATCAAGTTCTTCAACGTGTACAGGTTCTGGAAAAGCAACAACAAAAAGGTTGTTTTTATGAAGAAGTAACTGTCTGGTTGTAGCTACGTGTCCCATCACCCTGCTGAACATTCCTCTCCTTTGAAGGGGAGGGATTTCTCATCCTTCACTGTGAACTTTTTCTGCTGCAAGAGTACTTTGGCCTGGGCAAGAGGGATTTGGAGGGGATGGCTCCATTCCGGAGTTCTGAATACCGCTGACTCTTCAAAGACTGGGTTTGCTGCTGAGCCTTTGCCCTCAGAGTAGCAGCCCTTATCCAGCTAAATTCAGCTGGGGGAATTCCACCTGTAAGATGTGCAAGTAAAGGCAAAGACATCCTTTGCCTTGTCCCTGTCAAGTTTCTGCTCCCCAAGGCCTTGCTTTCTCTGTTGGTAGTTCCTGCATGCAGCAGCAAGTCTGCTCTCCATGTGTTTCACTAAAGCTGAGATGCCCACACATTTTTTCCATTGTGAACCTGGCTTCATCCCTGCCAGCTCACGCAAGCAGCTATTGTTAAGTAATTGTTTGAGTCATCTAGTGAGCCCACACCCAAGCAGGCTTTTCATATTTAGCACATGGGAGATTCGCATGGCCTGGCTTTGGGGTACTCTGCCTCTTGCCTCTGCCCAGAAGGATGACAGCAATGGAGACACTCCAGATGGGCTAAACATAGACATTTTCATGCCTATCCTCGCCTTCCCAGTTCCCAGCCACCAGTAACAGAAACTTAATGTGATATAGAAGAGCCACCAGCTCAGCCCCATGCTGGAGCAAGGGGTTTGCCTCCTGATGCTGCTAGAGATGAGGTCTCTCTTTCTTCCCCTTTTTCCCTACCCCCACTGTCATCACCAGAGCAAATATCAGAGCTGCTTCCCCCAGCAGTGATGATGCCTCCTCCTGATGCCCATGTGACGAGTGGGGTTTATAGTTGAATTTTAGTTTGGCACAGTTGCTACTCCCCAACTCTGGCAATTAGAGGATTTGAGAAGTTCATTATGGGGCCCGATTTTTCATATGGTCATTCTGGCTGACACCACTCTTTTTACTGCCTTTTTACATACACAGCCAAAATGCTCGGCACTTTTTCAGAAGAGGGAAGATTAAAAACCCAACCAAAAAAACCCCAGGAAAAAACCCAAAGTGAATTACTAAAGTTTATAAGGCTAATACTTTATAGGGCTAGTATGCACAGGCCTGGGGCCTTCAAGATAATATAATCTAATACTCGGAGATCCCCTGATGAAAGGCACTATATATGCAAAGTGCTTTATAAACATTAATTAGTTAATGTTGAAAATTTTGCCCGGGGCAAAAAAAAAAGAAGAAAAAAACCCTACCAAAAATCCCCCTTCCCTCCCTCCCTCTAGTCCCTAACTATACAAAGTTAATGATTCTGTGTGTGCAAACTCAGAGTACATTTTAATTTCTGTTTATTTCTGGGGAGATGGGAGCAGTGGAAGTACTTTCATATACATTACAGTTCTGCAAGCATTGGTAACATGGCGGCTTCTTCTATGATGTGCTTTAAGTTTCATGAACGAGGAAACCTCAACATCTACAGCATAACTTTTGACCACAGTGTTTGCAATAAAACTACCCAAGTTCTACTAGCTCATCCCTTCATAGTCTGTAATCACCAACCAACCAACCAACCAACTAGCCAACAACCCATGTGTGCAGGTCTTTGTGACAATAGCTTTCATTCCAGGCCACCTTTCCAAACCTTGGGCAATCAACAGCTGGTTTCAGTGTCATCACTACATCATATGTCACCACGTAATGTACGCACAGAGAGCAATAGACAAAGTACTACAAACAGAAGTTAGTTTAGACAGAAGTTAGTTAGACAAAAGTTAGTTATCGCAAAAGGAGGCAGTCTGAAGGACAAAGCAAGACGAGGTTGCGTTTCAAAGTAGCTGGTGTAAAAGGCAAAAAGTTCTGCAATGATACTTCCAGCAGACGCATGTTTCATCTCTCCTTTCTGATCCTTCCTGGGGAAACATTCACCTTTTGGATAACAGTAGGGGCTGCTTTCCCTGGAAGCCCACGTCTGCAGTGGCCTGCTGGATGTAGCCCACCACCGTCCCTCCTGCTCCTTTCAGAGCACTGTGCTCACCTCCACGCTTCACAAAGCTTAAGGACTCTCAGAGGCAACATTTTCCCCCCCAAAAAACCCTCTGAATCCCCGTCGAGGCCCTTTCAGACTTTACTCAGTTCAAGCAAGTCTTCACCACACATGCTTCAAACCACCACACCAGCTTCCCGACTCTGACTTCTCCATACTACATTCACAGCAAAAGACCAGCAGGATCCTTGACCCATGACCAGGATGGGTGACCACTTCCCACTGCTCTAACCACAGCTACAAGGGCAGCAGAGACCCCAAGGGAAGCAGAGGTGCAGGAAAACTCCCTCCCAGAAGTGGTATCTTCTGGAGCCCTTTTCCCTCATCTGTCCTGTTGGAACCCCAAACTCAACCTCATGCCTGTCTGCCCAGACACTGGGATGAAAGGGCTTGATGGAGCAGGAGAAAATTTAATGATGGAGTGGCAGAATGCAATCTGCCTTCAGCATCAGGGTCTGGTCCAGCAGGATTTTTCAGGGCTGGATCAACCGCGTCCCCATGGCAGTAGCTGGATACAGAGAAACCTTTCATTCTGATGCTTCTGATACCTTCCCTGCCTACTGGGTTTCCATGTGCACCTGCTCTTTTCCTAGCACCTAAAGCAGCCAGCACTCCCTCCCTGACAATGAACCTTTGTTGGGGGATACTTTCCCTTCCCTTTCTGGTCCTGTGGGTTTCGAGGGCTGCTCTCAGCATTGTGGCTCCCCAAATGCCACCCTGTGAACTGTTACTGTGCACCAGCAGCAGGACACACAGACATTTTCTGTCTGCCTGGGCTGTCTCTGCAAGAGGCAGCATCTCTGAAAGGTACCAACATTTCCCCTTAGCCTGAGGTTTGGTAACTGGTATGATCAAAGTCTTAAAGTGGAGTCAGCCCAAATGACCATAGGCATGCTTCCAGCGGCAGGCTTGTGCCTCCAGCACAGTCTTTCCTTGCATTCCCTTGCTTCCCTGGGTTGGGGGCAGGGGGCATGCAAAATCTGCATGTGCTGAAGCACCATCTCCAGCGAAGCACACCTCCAATGGGTCTTTGAATGCAAACCCCACTTGCTGCCAATGCATTCAGTTTTGCTTCAGTGCTTCTTCAATTTCCAAACTCCCACTGTGCCACAGCCATTTGTGGAGGTGCCTCTTGCCTGGCCAGAATCTTTCAGTAGTGGTGTCCTCTGTGGGAGAAAAAGACAGCCCTTAGTGACCAGGCAGATGCATGACTTGGGAATGCATCTCTTCTTCACCAGCTCCTGAAGAGGTCAGTTATCAAGCTTCAAGGCTTTTTGGCGCAGCACTGTGCTGAGCAGGTAAAATGATGGGGCCAGGAAACCGACGCATTCCCAAGGATCTCAGCCTTAATGACAGCCCCCCTTATCATTGATGGCAGCTATTGATGGCTCTTTGGAGAATCAAAGGCTGCAAAGGTTTGCCCTGGTCTGTTCCAAACGCCACCACCTCCGGACATAGTCATGGTGCATCTGAATATCCGACTCAGGCGAGTCGTCTCGGTGGAGTTTTGCCTGTACACAAATGCAAGATCAAGCAAGCGGAGAGCAATCCCTCACACACGTATCTAATGCGGACGTACCTGAATGAGCTAAGCTATACTTTCATCTCGTGCAGTTAAGGGTGTTTAATTCTAATCCTGTGTCAATGGGGGAAAAAAATGGTATGAAGTTCTAATAAATAAATTATGCCACCGAGTGCTCAGATCAGCACATCCTAGCTAGCAGCAGTACAGAAAAAGCCACCTTCCAGCACTGCAGACTGCTTTAAAACATCCCTTCAAATAGAAGTTGTTGCAAGCCAGTGATACACCAATGCTATTGTGTTGGCTTCAGATCACAAAACATTTGCCATTCTAAGGGTGTGCAACACTGAGGAAGAAGAAAAGTGTGAAATATTTAGTAGTTTTTGATGATCAACTTGAGAACTCTTGGAGAACCCTGATTTTTCAAAATCATTGTGCATCTGCTCTCAGACAGCCTGTCTGCTTTCAGGCGTATCACACTGGGCACCTGCCAAGGCAACCACTGAAATTGCGAGTCTGCTTGGAAAATCTAGATGGGAGATTGAGATGGAGGAAACTGTCTATGCTGCTATTGCTGAAGTTACTGATTTTTACCTCCTCTGTTTTTAAATTACTTTGCGGCATTATTTACTTTCAAAGAGACAACTGGGAACACAAGGAGAAACTGGAGACTGGAAATATCTTTCGTAATGCAACAAGGCAAAAGACTTGATTTTTCTGGGATTTCTTGAGTGCTCAGACCCTGGTTAAGCTCCCAAGATAGCAAACTAGCACAGGGAACTGTTGTGTCTCGGTCAGATACCACCGATTTCACCAAAGCTGTTGGTCTGTGCTGCAGCAAAGTATTTGCAATATGTATTAGGACAGAAGCTGTTTACCACCCACTGATGAACTTTTATGTGTAAAACGTCCCTTTCACTCTGAGCTGAAGCAGACACTTGCTTTGATAGTTATATTAAAAAACCCTGAACTTTGCTTCAGGATATTTATAACCAAAACATGCAAAATTATTGCAACATAAAATCTGCTTCATTGGGTCTTGCTGATATAAAACGGGTAAAAAAAAAAAAAAAGAAGAAAAGAAGGTTAATATGACAAAGAAAAAGAGGCAGATGAGTACACAGGACACAGTTCAGATCTACAGCACTTTATTGTCCCAGTAAGGCCACTGATTCCATTTAAATCCTAAGGAGAAAGCTAATGCTATTGAAGCACTGCAAATTAACAATAGCCCTGGCCCTGTACATCACCTTTCCACAACAACTGGCACATCAAACACCTTCGCGGCTCCGCAAGAAGACAGAGCGGAGGAAAAGTAGCATGAAAGTGAAATGGTTTCTCGTCCTCTGCCCTGCCAGAGGCAAATGCCAGCTCGCGCTGTTGTAAGCTGTAAGGCAAGGCAATCTGCAGTGCTATGGAAAGAAAACAAATACCACACTAGCAGGCAGGCAGGCAGGCAGGCAGAATGAGACAGAGATATTTTTAATTGATGCTAGACGAACATAAATAGATGAAGCTGGCATTAAGCAGCACAGCCCTTTTTCTCTCTCTGCCAGGTACCCATTTACCCGGGCTCATAACCAAAGGCCAACATGACATCAGAAGCCCTGTGGTGTTTTGCCTTTGGGCAACAGCCGGTAAAACTGGTTTCATCTGGCAGATGAGCGTGTGAGCTGAGGTAATTGGTGTGTTCTTTTCTGCCTCAGATTCCTTATCTCATCCTGAGTATTCCCATAACCTCCCTTTTTCCAGCCCTTTTGTTTCTCAACAAAAAAAATATTTACATTGAAATAAAGAGTGGGAGCCTCTAGATTGCACCGTGGTGTGACACAGGTGCCGGTAACTTCACAATGAGCAGCTCAGTGACAGCTGCAGAAAAGATAAGCTGGAAAAGGAGGCTTTCTCTAGTGGGAAGTTTCCTCCAGAATAGAAGGGGTTTGAACAGACACTGATAAAGGAGCCTCACTCAAAAACAGCTTCCCCTCCATTTTTCTTCCACTCCTGAGATTGGTTTGGATCCTTTTCTGAGGTGTTTTGCAACTGAAGAATAAAAACCATCTGAATTTGATTGGAGCACTTTCTTTCTACACACCGAGGTTGGAAACAACCATGGCTGCCTATTTCTAGGGATGCATTAGCAGTGCTTTGCCAGTACAGCCATCTCAGGTTATGCAGAAGTTGAGTGGGCTTCCTGCAGGCATCCCTCACATCTCTCCCTGCTTCACTCACTGCATGGAATAAATCCTGGTAGTAAAAGTATATTTTCTAGCATACCACTGAATGTACATTACTGGTGGGTTTGGTAGATTATCTTTGTGGCTGAGTGACTTCATCCATCACAGCTGTTGGTTAGGGATGGCCTCGGCATGTCTACCGGATACACATGCTCAGAACATCACCATGGGGCAGCACCACGGCTGGGTAGAATGTAAGTGTGTAACCTAGGTGATGGGACAGACATTTCTGGCTTGTTTGGAACATACTAACCTCTACAAGTTGCCCCTGGAAAGAAGCTGGAAGGCAAAAAAGATTTTCTCCTTCCTTGCAAATATTCTACTGATACATAAAAATGTAGCAGAAGGACTGGGCATGACGTAGAAGAGACACACTGGAGATATGGTCCCTGCTCTGACACATTGGTCCAAAACAGGTAGGATGATGCCTCCATTATCTGTAACCTAAGAAAATCTGGTCTGCTTTTCAGAAACATAGTTCTTTCTACTTAGGTTCCTAGGTTTCTTTGGAGCTAGGAGATACTGAAAGCATGGAGTGGCATGGGAAATCTGGCCATAAGACAAATGCAGACACTTGGGTTTAGCTTCTCACATTGGGACATTTTGAATGTTTTTTCCTCTTCTCCTATGGAAATCACTGGTGAAACTTCCCACTGAAGTCAAGCTGGATCCCAAGTTTGTAAATCCTGACATATTAATAGGGAGAAGAAAATGCAGAACATAAGATAGAAAAGGGAGCCTTCAACCTGCTAAACAAGGCTAAAACACAAATCTAGTGGTTATGTTAAACAGTCCAAATGAAAATTATCCAAATGTACAGGATTATAGGAGAAGAAAGAAAACAGACAACTGAAAAGAGATGATGAAAAATGGGCTAAGGGAGGAGGAAGATATAAAAGGTGGGAAATGAATGGGAAAATCCACGTGGGGATGAGAGGCCAAAAAAAGATGTAAAAGGAGGACACAAGTGAAACACAGGTGGTGCCGGGTGTGGAACGGACTGAGGGGCGTTGAAATCAGGGTCTGAGCATCATAGACAGTAGGAAGAGACACCTCTGAGGAGTACAGACACCTCCAGAGAGGCCGGAAAATGTCTGAGCTGTCTGTGGTCTCTATGGAAAAAGATGTAGGGGTAATGGGGCAGGGAAGGAATGGAGGGGGGTCCCTTATCTTGGCCATCTTGCTGGACGTGCCCCAGGGACCAAGCCTGGACAGGTGCTGCAGGAGACCCTGTTTTTCCTGAGGGGCTTTAGGGCTTCCTGCAGGACTGAAGAGCCCAGGGCAGGGGTATGCTGCATGGTGAGCGAGGCAGACCCAGGTGGCTTCTCCAGCACATCATCTTGCACTGTCACCACCCTGCTGCTCCCAGCCCACGATCCAGCACTGGGGGGGTACCCCTGGCCTGAGCAGGCAGCCAGAGCTGCAGCCTGTGCTGCCTCTACACCCCTACATGACACATAGATGGTTGGGAGCCAGAAGACTTAGGAGTTTCTGAGCTAACCCAGGAGGGCAGCTCTCCCCATAGACCCAGCCCCACAACCACGAAGCAGCTCAGTGACAACACGCGGTGCTCCCTGTCCACCAGGTTTTAAACCAGGTCCGTGCGTACAAAGCTGGGAGCACAGTTTTGACCTCTCCTCCTGTCCCTGTCCTCTCTCCTGCACTCAGAAGGTTTTGGCCAGGGTCTCAGCAGCAGAGGGACATGTCCCCCACTGCTTCTCCCCCCCTTTGGTGAAATACTAATCAACACACCACTTCGGCAAGGAGACAAATGCCTCAGGTTCAGAAAACACATTTTGGACTTCTAAGATGAGTGAAATGAGGCAGCTGCCCATTGTGGGCAATTTAGCTTAATGTGATATTGAATTCAGCTGTTTAATACACCCAGATGCTCCAGCAGTGAGTGTATTAAAAAAAACCTAAGTCCAATAAATAATGGAGATGTGAAAAGGGTTTTTTTCTGTTTGTCTCCTTTTTTAATGAAAATGGCAAACTCACTAATTTGCTACTGTACATCTGCATCAGTTATTTAACATGACATCTTGCTGTAGTAATAATCCATCAACATCCAGTATTACATATGGATTCATAAAAAGGTTTATGCTTGTGTTGGTGCATTTGCTGCCTGCCAAACCAATTATATACATTTTACAATAAATTATACATATTGAACTAAGAACCTGCTGTGCCAATTGCTCACATTTTTGTAGGGGAAAAATGTGGTCATGGAGTGATTTTTTTTCTTTTTAAGCATAGTGAGAACACGGCAGAAGAGGATGCTATGTCTTCAGTTTTTCAGAGCTGAAAAATCAATAGTTAGCCCTGCAATCAGTAAAACAAACAAAAGAAATCAGGAAGAACAAAATTTGGGGAGGCTTTCTCTGGCATGTTCTTGCCCCTCTTTAGGCATCTATGTCTTAACTTGGCGAGGTATGGAAATATAAACACAATTTCAGTACTGCGAGTGTCCCATTGAAATAAAGACCAAACTTCTACTGTACGACCGCTAAGGATCCCCTGAAATGTCTTCCCAAATCGGGACCCTACAAGAGAGCTGTGAAAAAGCCCTTGCATCTACCTTTCTGAAGCTCTTCTTTGTTTGTTCTTCAGCAACAGTGTAATTAGGAGCCGCAGCTTCACTGTTCACAGGATTTCCATGAGTAATACTTTAAATATATTTTATTACATCAAGCCAAGCACTGGCACCTGATGGCTTTCAACTCCCAGTAGGACAGAATCCTCAGTCTGCTCCCTACTGTAAAAAAAGGTAAAAGATTTCTCTTGACGGAAAAAAAAAAAAAAGAGACAGCAGAATTAAAACCCCAGACAATATGACAATGGCACCAAGTAAGGGGGTAGGGCCACATTTCACTCTCCTTGAGGAACCTTTCACATCTCAGTCAGTCCAGTCTCCTTGGAAATGACAGAAAACATAGAATGGCTGAGGCTGGAAGGGATCTCTAGAGATCATCTCATCCATCCCCCCTGTGAAAGCAGAGCCATCTTGAGCCAGTTGCCCAGGACAGTGTCCAGATAGCTTTTGAAGATCTCCAGGGGACCCAGAGGATTTGCTAGTGGAGCAGGGACCTGAGCACCCAGGACGCCTTGCTGCCAGCAGCACCCTCCCAGCCCTGCAGCCCCCTACAGCCCTCTACAGTAAGTATTGGTGCTGTCCTGGGTTGCAGCCCTGTCTTGCTGCTGCAGAGTTACAGCCACATACTTTTTTGGGTTGTTTCTCCTCACTGGTGCTGCTCTTGTAGCTCTAACTCACACAGAAAGGCCCCCTGAGCTGGGAGGACACCATCACAAAGGGGCCCTTCGTCACTGATGACATTCAGTCACTACATCTGCTGTGCAGAGCACCAGCTGGACCAGCAGAGGCTGGACCAGGCTGGACCAGCAGAGGCTGCTGAGGCAAAAATAAAGCCAATCCAAACATCGAGAATGAGTAAATGCCCTAATTTTTAAAGGCATGCATTGAAAGGAGTGGTTCATCTTGAACTGCAGCTGCTATTAGGCCAATGAGAAAGGCAAGAAAATAAGCAACAACCAAAGATGTGGCCAAATCTCTCAAGTTAAAAAATAGATGTGCTTTTTAAATGAAGGCATATCAACTAAAAGAGTCTATAAAAAAACCGCAAAGATAAAGAGTGGCATTTACAACTAACATGTGCAGAAACATCCTGCTCCCCATCATGCTATGGCTCTGTATCATGTCTTTGATGGAGGAGATTAGAAAAAGACCCGTAGTATACACAACAGGGAACAGGAAAGCAGCATTTCCTAAACACTTTTAAAAAATGCACTTTTTTTCACTAGCAAAACAAACTATATGCTATTCTGATTGTTTTATTATCTCAGCTTTGCCCTTTGGGCTTAGTGGATATATTAACAGTAAGCAGGTAAAGACCTAAGAATAATTTAAAATAGGGTTTACAGCAGCCACAGATCTAGATTTCTGCTGTGGTATGGTGAAAAAGACAGAAATGCTCTATTAAATTTAGTGAAAAAGACAGTTGTGTTTAAATGTGTTAGTGAGAAGAGGCTGAGGCTACATGTGGCCGTGAATTCTCTGCCAAGCTGGCACATGAACGAGGTGGTGCAATGGGTTTGGTCTCACAAAGAAGGTCCTTCCTCAGAGCCTGACATTCCTTCGCTCTCCAAAGAGCAATGGAGGATTTTTCCCTTTCAGAAAGTGGCAGATCAATCAGGAATGAACTTGAACACATGAAACATGTGAAAACTACGAAGTTACATGCACTGTATTTGGTTTTTCTTAAACATTGTTTCTTTGTACTTCCTTGCTAGCCTTCAAAGTACGCCAAGTACTCTGCTCATGCAATATCTGGTTTCAGGCAAACCAGCATGGCAGTTTGCCTGAGTTGAGAAAATATGCTTGAAGTCTGCATTCACAGGCGGCTTCAACATCCTAAGGAAAATGCTTTGTTTTTGTAGCCTGAAAGCATGTCACAAACATGAATAGAATTATACACTCGCTCTCCCTCACCCTCAATCCTCTTTACCTTAGGAAAAAATTATACACTTCCAATTACAGGGCCAGTTAAAATCAATACAAAGGTGGGAGAAAACAGATCATTTTTCTTATGGAAGTAACTGTTTTCATTAATTTTTCATTAGTCCTGCTTTTGTTGTGCTATCCATCACTGAAGGAGCTGGTATGCAGTAGATTACATTTAGGTTATCTTACATGCTTCCAGGATTTAGTAGATATTGCCCGATAAAGCTGCGAGCTTTATGGCTTTAACTTACATCTATCAATAATGCATCAGAAGAGAATTTTTCTGCAGAACAGCTGTCCCTGAGCCAAGCAGCTTTCTTTTGGAATAGCTGCACTGGTTACAGTGGAGATGATAGCACAGCTTTTAAACCACTCATCTAAAGGCTACAACTCTGAGAAAGAAGAGCAGATGCTTAAGGAGGAAGATAACCCATGAGGGTTTGAGCCCTAGTTTCTTGCTGTTGTCATTTTTATTGTGGAGCATTTGAAGCTGGGAGCCAGCCATGCCTTGCCTCATTTCAGCAACCACACCTGAAAAACATTCCTGCCATCCTGGCATGTGTCAGGATTTTGTTGTGACCACTATGTGAATAAACAAAGCTCTTTCACAAACTACACTGAAGCTTTCCCCTCCTCCCATTTTAATGCCTGAGTTCTGTATAAAGGAACTAAAACAAACAGAAAATGATAGTCCCTACTGAAGAGCTGAGCCAGAGGAAGAAGATGACGTAGACCATCAATAGACTTTACTTAAAACACTAAAGGTAAGAGAAAATTTATTTTATTTATTTTTCTCCCACTTTGGAAGGAATTAGAAAAAAACCCAAAAGGTACATTAAGCCTAACATGGTTGTAGTGTAACCTTTTAAGCTTATTCAGACATCCCAGGCATGCCTTCTATTTGCTTGAGCAGCTCGCAACTCTCAGCTTTAAAAAACCCCCCATATTTCACAGTGCCTCATCGATTCCAACCTCTTTCTATACTTCAAGAGAGCTTTTGGAGAGCATGGCAGCTAAGTGAGACTGCAGATGTGCAGTTTGCCACCCAGGTGGGTGACAGTCGAGCCTCTTCAGCGTCCCCAGCTGCAAGGTAGGTTTATTGCTACTTTCTTCCCTTAGAGGTAGAGAGATGCTTAATTGAAGGTTTGTACAATGCTTTGAAGAGACCAAGCACTGCATTTAGGGCCAAAATTATTACTCTTGAGATGCCCAGGCACAGCCCTGAGGAGAAGAAAAACAAACCTCCTGAACTGGAGAAAGCAAGGGAAAGAAATGCACAGCTGCTTTTGGTTTTAATGTGAGGCACACAGAACTACAGTATTTACTCAGAACTGAAGTATTTGTTCAGAAGCAGCAGGGATTAGTGAAATCGCAGCTCCAGATCTTCCAAACTAGCATCCATGCTCTGCTTGTTTTGCCTTTTGTTTTTGCAATTTCTTGGAGGTTTATCAAACAAAGTATCAAACATCCACTGGTGATCCTCGCTAAGTCCTCTGGTTTGAACTGAAGTCAAAATGAGTGCAGTTCATGAGTTTAGGGGACTTCAGCACATGCAGTTTTTGTTTGAAGTCAATGTCTGCCTGCCTTTTAGACTGCATCCTAATGGCAAGGAAGCAAGGCCAGCCATCCCACATTATGCACTTTCCTCAGGAAAATTAATAACAACACTGACAAGCTACATAACAGAAGCCAGACGACCATTTAGGGTTGTAGATGAGATCATTTATCAGTCCAAACTCCAGAGCACAAGAGACAAATTTCCCTTCCTCAATCTCTCCCCAAACCATCAAGCCAGAGCTATGCTCTGAGGACCACAGGGCATGGCTCGATGGGCTGGGCAAGGTCACCAACACCCCATGCTCCCCAAGAAGCAAAAAACCCCAGCCTGTTCACACCAGCAACAGCCTCTCCAGAGAGAAGAACTCATGTACAGAGGGCTTGAGTGAGCCTGAGAGAGAAGAGTCTGATCAACCCACGCTTCCTCTGACCTGAAGTGGAATAAATCTGTAATTTTAGAAGTGACAGGTAACAGAGATGACAATACTATTGCTGTTGATGCAATGATACTGACAGTCAATGACCACACTGTACCTCTTTGACTCCTAACTTGGGTGTGAGGCAAGTTCACCATGAGTGCAGATGGCAGAAGATGGGATCTGGCCCACAATCTCTGACATCATCTGCAAAATAATACACTCTTCACTATTTTAGGAGCACAGGACTTGTATTAAGTCCTGTCAACAAATGTAAAAAAAAAAAATAAATTACAGATTCAAGAAAATGTGGAATTTTCCCCATCTGTCAGAGGACATCTTCATTTCTGGAGCCCCTCCTTGTGCAAACTGAAGATACTTCAGCAGGTTGGTATTAGGGTTTCCCTCCAGCATCGATGTAGCATTCTAGTTACCAGCTAGCAGAGCTAGCTCAGCTTACGAGAGGATGAACTTGTGTACTATGAATGTACCTGCATCTTTTTTTTTTTCTTTTGTAAGGGGAGTAGGGATATGATTTTAGCAGTTTCAGTCTCAAATAAAGGATCCCATATGCTCAGTCTGTTTTGGGGTCTTCAAAAACCAGATCAGTGGGATAGCAGCCAAAGCCAACACAGGGACCTGATGCAATTTATTGATTTTTGGTGGTGGTGATCCCTCCAGACCCTCAAGAAATAATAAACCACTCAAACTGAAGTCTGAGAACAAGCAACTGGTCTACAGGCCCTAAGGATGTCTTGGTTTCATTTCCACTGTAAATAAACCTCAGGCAGCATGAATGCCGACATACAAATACCAGTTGTCCCTAGAAATAATTCATAATACAAAATTCTGCAGTGAAGAAATGACAGATGGAAATAAATGCTTTCATTTCTCTGAAAAAGGGACCATCCATCAACAAAAATTCCTTTCTCAGACCCCCAGATCCAACCTTTCCTTACTCAAGTCATACAACGTGAACATTAAAGAAGAATTCACTTGAAAAGTCATTTTGGGTGGCAGTAAAAACCCTGTTAATTAGTATAGCAGTCAATTTTTAAAGGTTGCTGCAA
Source organism: Manacus vitellinus (assembly GCF_001715985.3). Lineage (NCBI taxonomy): Eukaryota > Metazoa > Chordata > Aves > Passeriformes > Pipridae > Manacus > Manacus vitellinus. Next base: position 45,339,802 of record NW_021939396.1, on the reverse strand, counting down.
AAAATTATGCTCATGAACAAAATGCTTCTCTTCAAATTGAAATCAGTGCCTGCTCAGCATAAAGAAAAATAATTGAATGGGTGGCTCAACTTTCATGCTTTCAGAGGTAAGTTGTCCCCATTGGTTTTCATTATGGATTCTATCAGGCATCATAAAACAATGCCTCAGCTGTACTTGCTTGTGCCAGTCAAGCACTGAGATGATCAGCTTTCTTCTATGGACTTGTGGCAACAGAGAGGAAAAACATTCATTGGGCCAGACTACCTGGCCAATAAGTACCTGGAGACAGAATAAATTAGCAGTACCTATTTACAAGTACTGCTTCCAGAAAGAGAGATTAACCTTGTGACTAAGCAGGACTTCACTGTCTCCAGAGCAGAAGAAATTAGCTCAGTCTTCAACGGGACATTCACAGTTTTAAGGTTCATCCAAGCATGTCAGGATCCATACTTACATTACGCAGCTGTTTGGTATATTAAGAAGGCAATAGGGGAAGAACTAAACCCTGGGTCGATGATTATTGCAGAAATTCAATATTCAGAATACCAAAAACGAAGGTGAAGACCCAGTTCCTTTGCCTGTGTCTCACTGTGGGACAGGGCATTGGATGCCATCTGCAATCTCTGCACGTCCACAGCAGTGCTCCTGGCAACTGCTTAACCAGCTTGCCGAAGTACAACATTTGTAGCTACTGCTCACTGCCGCTCTTCCTCTGTTATTAAATACAGCACCACTAATTGCATAAAATGGAGTCATACTTTTTAATAAAAAATTAGATAAATTTAAACTATTGTACATGTCAAAATTATTAACCTCCAGAGACAAGCTGAGCACAATCTGGTCCTTCTTGGTTCCCCCCACTCGCTTGCCTTCCTGGATATATTGCTCATTTGTTGAGCAGCTTTTCTAAAGAACATTTTAAAAACACATGATTCCAAACCTCAGTTGCAAACGGGACTAATCTCATTTGCTCTCTAAATATCTACAGCTAGCTTATTCCTGCATACATTTTTCATCAGCCATCACTTTGAATATTCATGACCTCTTACTCCTAGACCACACTGTAACTGCAGAGACACTTACATTCAGGGGCTCAGAGTGATTTTTGACTCCATCAACAACGAATGTAGGCTCAGTGGGAGGATGACTGGCCAGCCAAGGATTTGGGAGGAGCACGGAGGTATCCTCAGTGTCATTGACTTGGACAGGTACATGCTGAGCACGCAAAACCACTGGCTGAGCACAACCTGCTGGCTTTGGGAGCTGCATGCCCCCCCAGCTCCAGTCTGCAGTGGAGCATGTGCCCATACGTAAACCTGGTGGCTAGCAGGGCAGGTCTGGATGTGAAAGTACCTTTGGGCTGAACAGTGTTAACATCCCCAGGTCCACTGCAGAGGCCCTAGAAAGTGAGGCTCCACCTGGAAGTGCAGGGAGGGTCTCTGCAGCAGTCTCTGAAGAATCACGTCGCCTTGCACCGGTACCCACGTACTCTCAAACCCCCAGGGACTGGTATCTTACTGGACATGACAAATTTCATACCACTTGAGATGGTTTGAATATCTGCTAAAAAATATTTATTTCCCAGGGTTCTAGATTTCTGACCTCTATGCAAGCTAACAACCAAATTGTGGGCAGTAAGAGCAAGCATTTGTTTATTTTGTAAGAGGACTTATTGCTGCTAATTGAAAACAAGCATTTTCAATAAGGCAGCTGTTTCAGTACTGTGAATAGACAGATCAGCATCACACTGAAGATCTAATAACCCGCTAATGAACCTTACTTTTTAGAGCCCCCTCCCTCACCCATTTTCACATTTCAGTAATTTCAAAACCAACAATATGTGCTGCCAGAGAGTTATTTAAGGATGTCCCCTAACGTCTTTTAATGAAAACCAGAAAAATTGTAACTTTTTCCTTAGTTATCAGAGTATATTAAAAGCCTTGTTACACGTATTTAACAATTTCTTTTTTTTTCTTTTCTTAAATAAATAGCAAAGTGTCACCAAAATTAATGGAACGCGAGCACCATCGCATTGATAGAAATTTCCATACTAGGATGAATACACACTCATATTCAGTAATATTGCATAAAAAGATACTTTGGAGGAAAGGTGGCAATTGCTGGTGCATCTCAGGTGGTGAAAGCATCAACCTGTGAAAGGTCTCTGCAGTGGTATCGTGATATGTTGCCTTTGCAAAACCTCAGAGGCCTGAACCAGGTGGCTGCAGAGGTGGCCTCAGTGAGATGCTGCAAGAGAGCAACTTGCAGGACATCCAACGCAGGACATAGACTTACCTACTGCCCGCTACCAAGAGCAGCACAGCCGATGGCGTGACACAAGCGGCTGTCGCTCTCTAGGCAGGAGAACAATGGCTTGAAACGAGGGAAATTAACAACATTAAAACCAAACAGGCTGACTAACACTCAGCAAGGCAAGGGCTTGGAGAGTTGAAGCTGCCATCTCCTTAATCAGGAGGGAATGATGCAAGGAGTCACTGTTACATTGACGGTTACAGAACCAGGTGTCCTTTTCTGATGGGTTTCCCCGGGCTGAGCTGGTGTTATTGTCACATTTGACCAACAGCTTCTCTTCCAACTGAGACAAAACTTAAAAAAGACACAGTGCTGAAGAAATACCAGCCACATGTGCCACACCAGACAGATCCCTCAACAGCCTCTGCTGCCTTTAACTCACTCCACCATGCGCAGGCAGCACTGCCTACTTGCTGCTTTGCCAGAGTGGCCACCCCTCCACACGGTGGAGTGTAGTGCAGTCCCACCTCTCTGCTTCTGTTGGCTTAAACCAGACCCTTGTTCTTTTAAACAGGAGTTTATTGTATTTAATACATTATAAAATTTGAAAAAATTGTAGGAAAGCAGCAGATTCAAACCAGAGCATCTCTACCAAATATTAATTATTCTGGCCCCCTTTGAAAAACACAAAACAAAAACAACAAAAAAACTAATTCAAAAGAAAAGTTAACCTTTCACATCTGTGAGGGCAGACAAAAAGTGTGCGACTTCTGTACAAACTACATTTAAAATTCAGTTGACAAGCTTTCCAATGCCATGGATGGTCATCTCCTGAACACCTCCCCAACCACCTCTAAAAAAGACAGACATAAACCTCCATATGCAAATAAAGTTGAATCAAGGTGTGTACACATTAAAAAGTGGATGGCTGTTTGGCAATGGAAAATGGGTGAAGAGTAGTCTATGAACCCCCCATGGCAATGGCTTGTACACCGTTAAGTGGGCCCGGGTAGGGCCTAGGACACTTAATGGCCATCACAGCACCAACCTCATCTACCACTTTTTTTTCATTGCATTTCCTACCCCTTGACATATACATACATATATATATGTACAGACATACATATACATACATATTTTTTATGTGTGTGTGTTTTCTTTTATATCTTGAGGTTATTATTATTATCATCACTACTATTCCAAGTGTTCCCATATGAATTCAGGTGTGGTCTCTATATTCGATATAAATGCGTCTTTTATTCAATTTTAGTTCCAGGACTTGTTTGGAGTCCAAACTGCACATGAAAAGTCCCCTTTTGTTTTCCTCTTTGCTTTCTTCTTTTTTTTTTTTTTTCTGCATAAAGAAACATGTCCATTTTAGTCCAGAGGCTCTTGCTTTATTCGAATGACAGAGGGTGCACGAGATGTCCTTCTGAGTTCTCGTCTCAGTACGTATTCACTGAATTGGGAAGAGTCCACCCCACCTCCACATGAGCCAACAATCTCAAACCCTCTTTGCTGTAACCTCTCAAGTACCTGCAAAAAAGAGGAAACAAACACTAACATATAAGTAAATAAACAGATTATTTGCTGTCCAATGATAATAACTGGTGTTTTCAAATGGATTCAGCTAGGAAACAAAAGTGGTTACACAGCCTAATTGTATTGGACTGATTTCTGCCAACTATGGCCACTGAGCAATTAAGAAGAAAAATGAAGGATTGCACAGCCAGTGTGGGCAGATTTCTCAACTAAATGGTGACAATGTAGATACCATGGTCATAATTTCAAAAAAGTTATCATGATATTTACTGGAGACTTAAAAACCAACTGTGATTCTGAAGGTTTGTGGTTACAGTTACCTATGGTAAAATCTGAGACCTTTTAACTTTAGTTATGGAACTAATGAGTTCTGTTTATTCACTTTCTTTCCTCCTTTTTCACAAAGCCAGAGTGTTGCTTCCAGTGGGAAATATGATGGCAAAAATAAGAAAGAAAAAAAAAGAAAAACAATATCCACAAGTTAAAAAGAAGAGACGGGCAGGGCTCTTGGAGTGGCAGGGGGATGCACCCAACACAGCTCACTCAACAAATGATGGTGCAAAGACCTCAGCTCCCAGCACTGGCTCCAGTGCTTAGGAGGCTGCTTAGAGCATGGTCTCCTTCCACACCACTATTCCACCTTTTTTAAATGACCCATGTTCACACTGGTTTACCGTAACTGCAGGTCTGAGACATTCTTTCCTTTATTTACACTCTTTGTTACTTTTATGATCATCTATTCTGCTGCCTGGACTTCCTTTGCCTCACCTATGAAGGAGACTCTTCCAGGGATTCACCAGGGTCAGCTGTGACAGCCACCAACCCCAAGGAGGAGGCTAATGCTCCTGGATCCCACAGGACATGGGACCCTCTGTTCAGCAGAACAGGACCTCATCAAGGTTGTGCTGGGAGCAGGTGCCTCCCAAGGCTTTCCTAGCTATTTCACCACTTGTCAAATTGGCTTGCATGGGTGCTGGGACAGCACGGGCAAGCAGAACAGCAGAAGTCTGCAAAGGATTATGGTGGGTGCAGAAGCAAGCTGTGGTTCAAAAATGCTTCAAAGACATGCTGTGTTTTTACATAAAATGCTCCAGGTCGGCAAATGTTTTTTGAAATTACCTGAGCATGGCTAATTACACAGCAGACATATCAAAAAGAAAGGGTTGGAAAAAGAGGCTCAGAAACACCAATTGAAACACCTGTGCAATTTTTGTTTACCCTGTTCTTTAGCTTTTAGCAACATAAGCCAAAATTCCCACTCCTGCCCTCCCAAATATCTCAGTGTAAGCCACCTAGATAGAACAGGAGAGCTTGGGTCCTGAGAAAAAATGTGGGGGAAGTAACTCTGTAAACTAGCACAGCCCTGGACAAAACATTTGGTCTGTACCTCACTCTCTGCTTAGACTGTCTATTGGTAGTCCCTGTCCTGTCTCACATTGTTATTAGGACTGGGAGATGCTTATGTCCCCCCAAAATGGAAGATGCAGCATTATTAATGTGAGATCATCATCTCTCTTGAAGCCTGTGCATATTTTGCCACTCTGACTCAGGTTTTTCACATCAGTAAATATGCTTGGCAATTCTTATTTGTGAAACAAAAATGTAAGCATCAGAATAAGTGACAAAACGCTGAAGGATACAACTCCTTTGAGAACTATCATATGACATGTAGCTAAATAACCCTCCTTGAAAGTCCTATCCCTTTTCAGTTGTAATCCTATATCCAAGGCTGTTCTAAATTTGCATTAATGGCTATGACAAAAGCCATTTTGATGTTTCAGTATGACAGCAAAGCCAGTAAGAGACAACTGTCCAAGCGTAACATGAGTTATCTAGACCTATCTAGATACTTTTAGACAGGTCTACCAGACACTTATGTTAAGTGCTAGCACAAGTGCAGTGCCTGGCCAGCCTTCAGTCCATGCCCCAGTGCTCAGCTTGCTTCATCTAGAGAAAAGGAGAATCAGGTTTGACCTTATCACTCTACAACTACCTGAAAGGAGGTTGTAGCCATTTGAGGGTTGGCCTCTTATCCCAGGCAAATAGTGACAGGACAAGAGGAAATAGCCTCAAGTTGTGCTGCTGGGGGTTCAGGTTGGACATCAGGAGGAATTTCTTCACTGAAAGGGTGGTTGAGCATTGGAATGGACCGCCCAGGGAAATGGTGGAGTCACCATCCCTGGAAGTGTTCAAGGCATGACTGAACGTGGCACTTAGTGCTGTGGTTTAGTTGACATGGTGGTGTTTTGTTCAAAGGTTGTGATGCCTTAGAATTCTCCAGAATTCTAAGGCATTAGCAGGACTTGGTGATCTTTTCCAACCTTAATGATTCTATGATTCTTTACCTGGACAGAAGGACCTGGCAGATGAAAAGACAGCAAGTTTAGCTTGCAAACCTGTTCTCTATAAGAATTCTCTCATGAGTCTGCAGAGTTTAGGAGGTGTGTCCAAACCTAACAGCATTGATTGTGCTAGTGATGATTCCAGATGTGAAGTGGTCACACTCCAAAGTGTCGCCTATGCAGGATGTCTAACTAGGTGCAGGTAGGTGTGTGAGGTTGGTTATTTTTAACCAAAAAAGGACAAAACACATGACCCTGTTATAATTATTCCAGAAATTACCTACATTTATCTCCCAGGTTTTTTCTTAATAATTTTGTATTTTAGACATTGCTATATTCAATCATAGTTGAAAGGGACCTTTAAAGGTCATCTAGTCCAATCCCTCTGCAATAAGCAGGGATGCCTTCAACTAGATCAGGTTGCTCAGAGCCCTCTCCAGCCTCACGTTGAATGCTTCCAGGGATGGGGCATCCACCACCTCTCAGGGCAACCTGTTCCAGTGTTTCACTGTAAAATTTTCCTCCTCTTATCTAGTCCATATCTACCCTATTGTAGTTTAAAATCATTACCCCTTGTCCTATCAATCCCAACAGGCCTCTACTATGCCATAAAAAATTAGGAAAAACCACTGGAAGTGAAAGCGAAGGGTCTTTCCTGAGACCACAGAAAATTTTAACACTACTGTAGTTTGCTTGCAAAGAGACTTGGGGAATATATGTAATTAAATCAAGAAAGACGTCCTGACGCACAGAAGCAAATAACTAGCTTAAAGCCTCCAGCTGATTTTGTTCATCAAAACACTCCAGTGACATGGACGAGGGTCAGCCCACTGGTACCTGGCCAGCAGGCTCCCTTTCAAAAGATGCATATGTGATTTCCTACCTGAACTGAGTTGAGGTGACAGTATCCGTTCAGTGGAAATCGGATGACGTGCGTTGAGTCGTGATTCCAGCCGGCGTTGACAGAATTACACATCACATCGCCGATTTCTGGAAACACTTCTTCTATCAATGACTTATCGCCACTCAGTGTAATCCTCTCTCCAAGATCTGGGGCAACCCGCACCACCAGGCACTCACAAGACTTTGTGAAGCGGCCACTCTCCCGGTCCTGTTTCCACCTTTCCATCTCTCCCAGCATGGGCTGAAGCTGGAAATACTTCGCTTCTTCATATAACAAACTGTAGTCCTGAAAGACACATGCATTACTGTGCACAATTAAGAAAGAGGCATTGCTAATGTGGCACTTAATGTATATGGTTATTCAGGCCAACACCACTCTAGGTCTGCAACCCTTCAGACATAGCTACTAATTACTGTGTAGGAAGTGTAATAAAATAACAGAACAAGGAAAAAATAACCATTAGCCACTTGAAACGGGCTGAGTATAGCAGCACTTTTGTGGGGAGGGAGAGGCTATGCTTGCTCAACTCCCTTCTGCAAAAAAATCCAGGCAAAAAAAAAAAAAAATCTCACTTTTCCCCATATTTTATCCCTATAGTGATGTCATAGAATAATGACCTCATTGAACAGATGGAACAGAATTCAATCAGGATTCAGAAAATTCATCACTAGGATCCATCGCGTCTTACAGCAACACTAGCAGGCATTGTAACAGGTATAAGAATGTAAATGAGGGTGCCTGCAATGGTTGTTAGTGTAAAATGATTCTGATATTTGCATAATGTTTGCACATATTACTGCATTTTAAAAATTAAGTATTTTTTAATACCTCCCCATTTTGCCACTAGTATTGTTTACTACATTGTCTCAATGCCAGAGCAGAGAGAATGCATTTCTAGGCATAGCCAGCACAGAAGTAATTTAGAACTGATGATGTGGAGTCTGCCTACTGCCATTTTTTAAATTTAAAAACCATTTAAAAAAAAAATCTTGTTTTTCTAGGTTTAAGAGCATAAAATTATTTGGAAAATATTTATACAGAGAAAAGTGATACATGAGAATTAGGGAAAACAGAAACAAAGAGAAGACTGCTAACAATCAATATAGTCCTGAATTTGAGCTAGAAACCACATACTTGATGTGAATGGGACACCTAAATCAAGCTTAAAATACTGCTTACGTTTAATGCATAACAAAAAACATCACCTACTCTCTATATTTCTAAGAAACATGAAGTGCTGTTTATTTTAATCGCTGATTTTTTTGTACACCTTTGAGCACCACTGGGGAAGACACCCCTTTGAACATCAGAGTTGGGTGAACTTGCCAGGAGTTGCATTTTTAATTTCGGCACAGCTACAGTACATTTATGTGTTTAAAAGGCTCTACACATGTAATTTCTTAATATTGTATGAAAGGTGGCTTTTCCTTTTCCCGTATTTCTGATTACCTCCAGGATAAGCGCCAAGAGCAGCACAAAGATGCCCTAAGACTTCAAAAGAGGGAAATTATCAGCTGGTTCCAAACTCCCACATTTTTCAGGGAGATCTACCCTTGTCACAGCATGGGAGCAACAAGGATGCGTCTACAGCAGATGACTCAAAGGTTGCTGAAATTCAGCTCTTGAACTCAACCTCACACCTATTATGCCCCAAACACCTGAAAAGCTGTCTCAGATACATGGGACAAAAGGCAGCATACCAGTGTGAACAGCTCTAACCCTTCCCCATCACTTCTCCTGTTCAATCCCAATTGCTGTATTTCCCACAGTGAACTAGGGGCACAGCCAGCTGCACTGATGTGTGTTCATTAAGTAATGATAAAGATCTGTTCTGATTGCAACTATGGTCCCCAGCTTTCTGTCACCACATATACACCCACATACCTACTAGCAGATAAACATCACATGCAGTCTGAAGCTCTGCCTCTGCAGACTAATGTCTAACATGGTGAACTACCACAAATTTGTTATTGAAAAGAAAAAAAAGCAGGATCTTTAATAAGGTTTAAATAATGAACATGGAACTACTCATCCCTGACTTCTCTCAAATTCCAAAATTAGACTTGCAGTATGCCTTCAAGAGTCTGAGAGAGAAAATATTCTATGACTTAATGCTCAAATATTACCACGTATGCAGTTTATTTTGTCAATACTGTGATTCCCACAACATTTTCTTAATTTCAGTGTGGGAATGGAAACTGGAGCTGCTGCAATCAGAGGAGAAGCATAAAAACGGATGAGAGGACAAGTCATCAGCCAAGCTCATGAGCAGTCAGTTGCAGACTGTAACATCCTTTCTGTTTCCATCAGTACCCTACAATATTAATTTCCCAAGGTCAAACCTGGCAAGGTTGCTTCATTACACTAGAGTCAGGAGGGGAAAATTTAATACTGATGCCACTCTAGGAAAGGAAGATACCACTTTAGCAACTCCATGCTTACTTTTGCCACGTACATGAAATCAAACACACCATACCCTGCAAGTCCCTCTTCCCTGTCTAGGGCTCTCTGACTACACACCAGATCCTTGCTTTACCAAGGATCATGCAAAACACCCGAGTCCCTTGAAATCTCACCTTGAAATCATCAGGAATGAGGAGTTTCGATGTCCTTAAGAAATTCAAGATATATCTGAACATCTGCCCGTCTCTGTCAATGAAATAATGCTGCTTGAGACTGTCGAGGACAATGGGCTCTGTGCCATCAAAAAGCCGGCCAATTCTGGAGAGGAAACAAGAGAAGAGTAGCAGAGTCAAACCAAACTCAGCTCAAGAGTTGCTCAAATGGCCCAACGCTACAAAACCCTCTCACACATACTTCACCGAAGCAGCTCTGTGGCTCTGCTCCATAAGAAAAGGGTTGTTTTCAAACTATGGTTTAAGCCACATTTTCCAGTATGGCCTCAGGAACTTCCAAGCAGCACAGCAGGGGAAGTGGATGGGAGGTGGAAGAAAAGTAGTCAGGGCAGCAGCTTCTTGGACCCACCTCACTGCCCAAATCTGTGTCTCATGAGATGACACAATTATTTTGGGCACCTCTTTTGATTGCTCCCTTCAGCACACCCCATCCACTCTAGATGCTCCAACACCATTGATTGACTCATTCTGCTTTCCAGAGCACTGCACAGTGAACTTCATCTAGTTTGGAAACTGTACCTGGGAAATAAGTTTGTTTTGGTTGTTTGCTTGGTTTTTGTTTGTTTGTTTTTTACACCCAGATCACCTTTTGGATACCACTACTGCAACCAACGCTAAGGCAGGCACAGCTGAGGGGCAGCACATTGTGGGAATATGAAGATGGGGGTATGAAAGTGATAACACTTCAACGTGAGCTAATGATTTAATGTAAAAGTTAACCGGTTGTGGCAGGTATCAATCAGAACTCTCTATAGCAATCTAGAAAAATGTCACAATTCTTAGAGACCACCTACTGACCACCAGAACCACACAGTTACCTAGAGAGCCTCTGCTTGCCAGCAGGCCTTGCAGCATCAACCTCTGGGTGCACATACATTTCTGGATGCGGGTCTCTCAAAACAGCTTTAGTTAGAGCAAGAGGAAGGGCTGAAAACTCCAAACAAAACCCTCAGAGTAACACGAAATAAATGTTTCAATTCTACACTGGGGCATTTGCAAAACAGTCCTGAGTCAGTGGTGGTTTCCCAATGAAATGAGCAGGAGTGACTGGTAGGTCTAATTTTGTGTGCCTGCTCATATGCCTGTACATGCAATGTGGAAGTACTTTTTGAATCTTTCCAACACCAGAACTGTAAACAAATGGTCTCGAAATAGCTCACTTGTGATACGTCAAACAGACACGCCATGTGAAACACTGCCAACAATTTGGGGCACAATTTCAGAGCTTTGTCACAACCTGCTACATTCTGTAATATTCTGCAGATACCTCATTTCCAATATTTTAAAGGAAAGTCTTGTTCATACATAGTTTTCTTTCCCAACATAACCAATCTGTTTTGAGAATCAGCACAGCAAAACCTCCACAGTTTACTAGAGAGCATACAATAGTATTACCAGACATCAGCATGGAGGTAGGGGACCAACAGACACTTTTATTTCCTGATCACACTCAGTTTGTGGTATAGGTAAGGTACAAGTCTATTTTCTCAGAAAAAAAGGATAGAGCAAGCACAATAAACAGTCATGGCATACTCTTTTTGTTTTAAAAGAAGTGAATAAACAACCATTCCCCACCTCCAGTCGGAAAAAAAAAAAAGCCACCAAAAACTCAGAGGTTACGAGCCCTCCTGGCTGCAGGAAGCATCCCATGCTGAGAGATGCCACATCCCTTGGCCAGCAGAAGGCAATTTTCAGGAGGGGTTCAAGAGGCAAAAGACAGAAGTGGTTCCCAAAGAGGGGGAGGCAGCAGGGCTTGCAGCAGCATCTCAGGGAACTGCAGAGAGTCAGAGTTCCAGGTGACTCTGCACAGTGTTACACCCACAGCCACACACTTTCCCTTTGAAAATGGCACAGACAATCCAAATTGAGTTTGGAGTGATGTCTGTGCCCTGAGCAGGTACATATACAAGTTCTGAACAGAATACAAGTCTCATCTATAGTTTCTCACCGGCTGAGAGGAGACTAGGAAATAAAATCCCATTAACCTCAGTTGGCCATTAACAATTCTGTAATAAATGCCTGAATCAAATCAAGTCACATGAAATCCATAGCATATAAGGAATGAAATATATTTTGCAGCATGATCAAGTACAAAACATTTCTGTTAAAAGCCATCCCTTAGAACTATTCAAGCCTTCTTCCTCGAAGACTTGTTACTGCCTGCCCTGCTGCTCAAAATTTAAGCTGCGAAAGCCCATATAATACAGGCTCCTGTTGACTAGGGAGATGAACCACATTTTATGTCTGAAATGGAAGTACTCAGCATTTAGAATTAATTTTCCCCTATACTCAAGCAAGTCATCTTGAAATGTATCATGGAATTCACACACAAAACATGTATTTGGCCAAGTCAGTCATTACTGAAATGTATAATTGTAATTGCTTTCTGCAGCATTTTCCTAGTTCTAAATTACTTATATAATTACATATTTTAAACCTCTAGGCTTTTTGTCTCCATTTTATTAATTGTTTAGAGAAGAGCAAGATACTATCAGAGGATGGAGCCTTCTGACAAAACCATAATGCTGAGGAGAGCACACAGCCATTGGGAATGCTACCTGGGACCTCAAAGGCTTCGGGCATGGGCTGGAAGCATTAACTGAAAACACTGCCTTAGTGCTCGGCTGCAGCAGCAAAACCCCAGGAATTGCAAAGTCCCAATTCCCTTCTGGCTCCCCTCCCAGGATCACTTTGCAATACACAACTGCACTTTCACATACTAAAACAGTTTTGGAAGGGTAGACCCCCAGCAGAGAGGCTCCTGTAAACAAAATTAAAGCTTTCTTTTCATTTTGAGATGGAAAAACATAGATTCCCGCATCCTTCACATGGCCTTCAGGGAAAAACTTGAGATAATATGGGATCCAAATCTGATGACATGGTCCTGCTCCTAAGCTGCATTTGCTACACCCATCAGGAGAGGAGACTGGGCTATGCCAGGATCCAGGGAACAACCAGCATCTTCCCCCTCCAGCCTCACCACGCATTCTTGGGTTCCTAGAGGCAGTGGCAAGCTCCCTCCTGTGCCTCAGTTGGCAACTCTTTTATATGACACAATCTGAGCAACCATCCTCCCTGTAGCTCTGCTGGTACTCCTGCTTGGTCTCACACTGCAAACATAAATGCTTAAGAGACACCAGTTTGCTGGCACAAGAAAGGACTGGTAAATCATTCTTATTTTAATTATTTTAATTTCACTTCCCAAGAACACCTGAAAGATGTTTTTCCCCATCTTCTTCTTGACAATATTGGCTGATGATTGGCAAAGACACCTTCTTTGTTTTGAATGACAAATACATAACAGCAAAATGGATTTTTGAAATAGGAAAACGCTCTGAAGGAGGCTTGCAAAATAAGCTGATAATTATATACAGAATTAGCCAAATATCAAGGGTAAAGGATAAGAAACTGTAGTCCATTTACACGAAAACGTGCTTCTGAAATATTTAATTAAAACTAACAGGCTGAAATTTTCTATGTATCAAGAAAATTAATGTCCCATGGGTTGAAAGTGCGACCTCCAATGGGTAATAATTAATGTCTGTGGCTTTAAGTATCATATTCCACTGTCAGAATAGGGTTGAAAATATAACCAGTGGAAAATCCTGCTTCCATTGAGAATTTGGTTTTACTTTAAGGACACAAACCTGGGTCAAGCCTGGTGTACGGCCAAGCCACAAGCCTGGGTTTAGTGGAGAAAAAACAACAGGGCATGTAAAAGATCATTGTTCTAATTCCATAAAATACTACAGAGATGGATCTTTCTTCCCACACACCAGCACTCCCATAACAGCATTTCTAGACCAAGAAGCTAGCACGGGAAGATGACATTGCTTACAGGATTTCTCAAATTCTTCAGAATCAAGTCCTGCTTCTCAAGTATAAAAATATACTCAGTCTGCAGCAAAACTGTATACACAGTGTGTTTATAACTTTGCTCTCTCAGTGTATAAATATTTATATATATTATTATACACATAAAGGGAAAAGACTTCGCTTTAGTATATTATGCCTCAGCTGAGAATGTGGGAAGGCAGCAACAATTAGGAACAAGATGGTCAATATAAAGTAAACAAGATGACTATGGCAAAACTCAGTGCCAAGAAAAATGACACAGTTCTGCATGGCTTCACTGGACAAAGCTAAAATTCTTCCCTTTTGTAATCAAAGGAATAAGCATGCAGAATATTACATCACTTGCAAACTAAGGCACAAATAAACCTCTTTTTTCTCTGAGAAAATAAACGTTTCTTACAATTGAATACATTCAGTATATTATTTCTCATTTTAACTTCTTTATCAGAGAACACTATGAACTCAAAAGTAACTGAAAATCTTTTGCAATAAACTACTTTCAACGGTTCCTTAGCTGTTAAGATTTCCCTGCCCCCCATGTCTTTCATAGAACAACAAAAAGGGATCAAAACTGGTGCCAAGTCCTTTTATTAACCCACTGGAGGGAACCGTGCAGCAGGAGGAGCATCCGCAGTGCCCTGCCACCTGCAATTCCATCCTAATGGTAAGGCAAGTAACTGCCTCAGACTTCACCAGGGTTGGATATTCAGCAGCAGGCAAAGAGCAAAATACGCATGAAAACAGATCTCTCTCCCCCCAGTAATGAATCACATGGCAAAGAACAGGTATTTTATTTGAAATCTTACTCACTTGGTTGGAGCCATTGTGGTAAAGTGATTAGGAGTTTGGCCCTTAGAAGTTAAGTGCAAGTTTTATTATAACATCATTATATTTACATGGCTAATGGGAATGCTTATTTAACACTCTGGGGTGCGTGGAGAGTGAGTTGAAACAGGTTTTTACTTTTTTTTTCTCTGCAACTTTTTAGTCCAAGCTGTCCTTATTAATCTCTTTTCATTTTCTTTTACTGAGAGCTCAAAGGCAATTTGCATAAGAGCCCATTATAAATCAGATCTGTTTAATAGTATGCTCATCTCATGGCTATTTAATTTTACTTCCTCATATGTCTAAATTATACAATTTTGCACTGTCCCCTAGAAGCCAGTACAGTTGAAGAGGGATCCATGCCAGGGAGAAATGCTATCCTACCCAAGTAGAGAATGATGAGGTTTCTATTCTTTTTTTCAGAGGACCACTTTGACAGTATCAGCCTGCTCTTCTTTTTTGAATACCTCACATCATTTGGATCCACAGAGACCAAATACATAGCAACCTTTATAACTCTGCATAACAAAAGTTGGCTCATAAACATAACAGAATACATTCGCAATTTTCAGGAACATATATTATGAAAACCGCATTTTAACCAAATACGCTGTTGTAATCTCTTGCTCTCAGTGCTATTGTAATTTGTTCTTATCTCTTCCTTCTTACATTTAATTTAAGGTTTCATGTCCATGAGTCTCAGGAATTCCTTGGCACAGATAGTTCCTACATTATGAGAAGAGGCATGAATACAATTATTATAAAGCACAGGTAACAGGGGAAAAATGTACTAAAACCTAAAGTCTCATTAAACCTTCTATAGAAAAAGTATTTATATAGGAGCCAAAATGACAGAGAAAGAAGAATGAACTGGCGGAGGTATTAAAACACCAGTTCTTAAGAGATTTAAAAAAAAAGTTACATGGCATTTTAAAGAAGAGATGAATGCCCAATACTGAGTCAAACAGATGTCAAACCTTTGCGGAAATATTTGCTAAAGACTAAGGAACTGAATAATCTACATGGAGAAAATTTCAAACATCTTAAGATTGTTATTTCAGCATGAAAGTAAAAGAAACAGTAGGGGCAAGTTCAGAGCGTTAATAAAACATTTAGAAGAAATCGAGATAGACTAAAATAGGTGAATAATCTTAAAGACAGAGTAAAGCATGTGAGAAGCAGATGGGAAGGATCTGAAATGATGAGTGATGTGGTACCATCAGGGAATGCATCAGAGACAAAAAAAAAGAAAAAAGAGAAAAACATGGGATTTGCTATAACCTGCCTGATCAGAGGCAGCATCAGGAGTAGAGATGAAAGGAAATCAGACATATTACAAAATGAACTAATAGTCACTGGATGTAATCCACACGGACAAACTGACACATTAACTGGAAAAGGATAAATTGCACAACATCATGTAGTCATGTTGCAGGAATGCTACTTACACGAGAACAAACTACGTCTTTCTACGCCACAGATGATCATGGAACAAGCAAGACATTTAACTTAAGGACAGTTGACCAGAAGTGGATACATGGGTCACAGGGAACACTGGGGTGCATTGAAAAATTGATGGCCAAGGCTCCAGAAGTCAGCAGAAGCACCTTAATCTCTGTTTTTACTGAAAAGGAAGTTTTTCCAAGAAAAATTAAAACCTGTATTTTTCCCACTAAACAGGTGACCCATCTACCTAGGAGATTCACAGCAGAACTAATAATTACACTATGACATAGAGCTGATACAGTAACTTCCCTGATGTACATAACATACTGATTGATGACTAGTCAATTTGGTGGGTGCGGGGTGCCTGAATGTTCAACAGAAGCAAATCAAAAAACATAGGCTCTGTCACAGCCTTCTCCTGGGATGATCAAATCCCCATTCCCAAACTTAGGACCATCATCCACCCAGACCCAAATGGCATTTGTAGAAATGCTGACATTTGAGAAAAGAGAGGAATAAATAGTTGGGATGGGATGTCAAGAGCTAGTGACTCACGACCAGAAGACGATATCTGTGGGCAGATGGAAACCATCTCCCACATGGTACGATGGCAACAAGGGTGAGGCCAGGAGAGCACTACTCCCAGACCGCGAATGGGCCAGGGAGTTTCTGTTTACCATATTCCTTCTCTCTCTGCTCTGGTATACTAGGGAGATGCAGACTGATAAGAGGAACAGGCTAAAACCTAATCTGCATTTTTTCACACAAGGCTGGGAAAATAAGTGCTTCAAAAGCAATTTCAATACTGTGTCAGCCAAACCTCCCGAACCTCTAGACTGCATTACAGGCTTCAGATGTGGCTGAGAGGGGTCTATCCTCTGCTCACCAGGTGTTCCCCCACCCCAAACCAGGATCTTCATCCCCACAATCGCCATCACTTTTCAGAAAGTAAGGTTCCTCCATCTGACAGACACTGAAGTTGCTGACACTCCTGAAGATGTGTATGGGCCACCTGCTTAAGAGATGGACTTGATGATCCTTGTGAGTCTCTTCCAACTCAGAACATTCTGTGATTCAGTGACTGAACAAATCCTGACCCTCACAGTTTTGCTTGTCTCCAGATACCAAGCACTCCCTCAACCCATTTGCTACCATACACATCTGTCTCCAGAAAACTGAAGTCTTGCAATCCCAAAATAGATTGTTCCTTCAGCCAAACCACTATCTACAGATCAGTACCTTAGCCCCTCTCTTCCTCTAGGACTTTGAGACACCTCTAGGACAGGCCAGCTCTCTGACTGACCCACCCCACATGACCAATTACAGAGACTCAGAGCCAGGGAAGAGGCTGCAGATACCTGCCATCATCCCTCTCATCACAAGGGGAAATTTCCTCCAGGTATTTGTGAGGACATCAAGCAATAAAGCAGCCACACACACGGGCTCCCCTGCATGCCTGCTGGTTCATAGCCACAGCTTGACCACCTGCATTTTACTCTTTACAATGCCATCTTTCCTTGCTCTTTTTTTTTTTTTCAGGTTTGCTCAAGCACTGGATATACTGAAGAACAGACTACAAGCGTTTAAGCCCCACATCTCCTACAGTGTTTGGTATCTTGCAAATAAGTCCTTAAAAACTTTTTAGTTTTCCAGAGCATATCAAAACCACTTTTCCTAAAATCACTTAAACCAATGAAATGTTAAATCAATTATTCATGCAAATACTTTTGCCATCTCTGTTTTTTGTAACCAAGTTTTCTTGGCAATGATAACATTTCACAGAAAAATTAACAAATACTCTCTTTGCTTGCCAAGATAATTTTACTAAGCTTGAATCCGATTTCATTGAGGTATGTTATTTGTTTTATCTTGAGGGAAGCTGCCTATTAAGTTAGTAGCAACCGTGTCCTTTTGCTTGTGATACGGTTATTACCAAGTTATCAGGAGTACCTTTAAGTTATTAGGGTGCAATGGCAAATTAAGTACTTTGCGTCATAATTAGCTAATAACTTTTGAATTAAATTTTAATCATGTTTAAGATGGTCAGGTTTGCTGTGAGTACAGATAATGGAGGATAGGAGCAGAACAGGAGTGTTTATCTTTCAATACCAAAAGCCAGAAAGTAGGTAAACCGGTGGCTGCACAACATCCCAAAGGCCATGATAATCTATATATTCAGAACACTGAACTCCTTCACAGGCAGCAATGTAAAAAAGTGGAACTTGTGTCCTAGGATCACATTTAAGTAAAATGCAAAAACATATTAGTTTCAAATCAGGCTCCTTTGAGCCTGCCAACTTTTCTTAAAAAAAAAAAAAAAAAAAAAAAGCTTGTTAACAATACCCATCTTCAAATCCCTATAGATAAACCTGTAAATGCAGATTCCACAAAGCAAAGACACTGTTAAAGCATCTCAGAAAAAGCTACCAGAGCCATTTCTCGTCCTACTCATGATATTAAAAAAAAAAACCAAACAAACAAACAACAAAAAACCTTCTCAGAATGGAGGAAATCCTTTGATGTATTCATTCGTACATCAAGTTTGCCCCTCAGCTTTCATGAATTTCATTCAAACCACTATTAGCTCTCAAGATTTCCTCGGTACCCTTGAGAAGACTCAGCATCAAAATTCCAAACACAAATCACAGGCAAATAGGAAACAGTCTGAGATTCTCCCTGAAATGCCTTGGAAAAACAGCAGCAAAATAGTTCTGGATTCAATCTCAGCAGAGACCCCAGTTTAGCACATATATGCTATGCAAGAAGCTCTACGGTATCCCTAACTCTGTCCCTTTCCAGGATGTTACTTCGGGAACAAGGCATCACACTTCATATGCGTGGAACCTGTTTCCCTATAAATGACAAACCCTGTAATGAAACCATAATGAACGGAGCTTTCCAAGATCTTCGCAACTCTGACTACGTAGCCAGAAATCACATCTATGTTGTTTTGCTAGCTGCTGCCTTCTCTAAGAGAAAGGACAACACGTTTTCATAGACAGGACAAGAACACACTTGCCTTTCCCTTTGCAAGAGTTGCACAAGCTCCTCCTGCACTGCAGCCCATGAAGGCAGGAGACTGTACAACTAACTTCTGTGTAGAACCTCTGGGGATTGCTTCCCAAGAGAGAGAAAGAGGTCATGTTGAAGCTTAAGTAAAACTTCTCATTAATGAAAAAAATGCAGAGAGAAAAAATGCTTCTAAAACTTCTACATCTGTGCCTGTGTCCCCAGAAAACACCATCCTCCAGAGCCCAGAATGCAGTTTTCCCAAACATCCTTGCTCTTCTGCTTTCAATAAATACCAATGAAAGTCACACACAAATTCTGTAACATCCTTCTCAAGTGCAGTTCATGCAGAGGACAACAATTTGCTGCTGCTAGCTTGTGCAGCAGAAGCCTGTAAAACACATTAGTGGGTCTTAACCCTGCTGTTGAACTTGGGCTTGGACTGACCAAAGAAAAATTTGCCAGGGAAGGTAGAAAGGGTGTTCAGCCTGTTTTTTTAAAGCCATATAGGAATAGACAAAGGAAACAAAAAAATACACATGCAAAGAACATTATTAAGGCAGTCAAAAGCAACTCCACAAGTTAAGATATGTCAGATATTAGAGATGTTCCTGCAACTTGCATTTGCAAACCTCCCTCTGTATGAAAGACTTTAGACTATGTCTTTAATGACCTACTGCTTTCTCACAGTACTCTCCACTTGGCACATAAGCTGAGGACAAGCCAGGGTTGTTACACCTATCAGACTGTTGCCCACAGGACCCCTGCTTCATCTGCTGGAATAGAAGGTCTAATGGATGAGGAAGGCGCTGCAGGAAGGGAACACGGGTAAGGCAGATGAGGGCTGACCAGGAGAAATTAACTCTGTCCAAGCATGTGCCAGATTTCTAGTGTGATGCTACCACTAAGCAGACCTGCCTTACTTTTTTTTCCTCCTTTGAGTGAAGCAAGAAGGTACCCAGACTAAGGAACGCTGTAAAGAAAGCATGACTCTTGAGAACAGGACTTGAATAACACGCAGAAAATACAGCCCAAGGATACACGCTGAACTGAAGAGGAACAGGAGATGCTGATGACATGTTTAGTAAATAAGCAACACATTTCTTTGCACAGTGGCAGGCAAATGTATTAGAGATGGTGTTATTACACATACACCATGAAAACTACAAACAAAGGTCAGCCTGGCTGCTCAAATAATGTTCTTTTCCTATAAAACTGACTTTATTTGCAACTAGAGAAGCTGCAAGGCCAGCTACAAAATCGCACATTTATTACAATTCTCTCAAATATTTGTGTTTTCCTTTACTACTTAGCCCACCTGATCAGAGATTCCTCTACCTAGAATGAAAATGGTACTTTCAGGCTGATATCCTAGATTACAAAGTCTTTGAGAAAGGCAATCCAGATAGCATCAGAGCATACACAGTAGAAGCAAGGAAGCAATGGGTGTGATGAGCACAGAATTTAGTATGAGAAACACAGGACAGTACACTGCTCTTTTGATTAACTCTAACTGTGAGGGTGGTGAGGCACTGGAACAGGTTGCCCAGAAAGGTTGTGGATGCCCCAACCCTAGCAGTGTTCAAGTCCAGGCTGAATAAGGCCTTGAGCAACCTGGTCTAGTGGAAGGTGTCCCTGCCCATGGCAGGGGGGTTGGGACAAGATGATATCCCTTTCAACCCTTGACATTCTGTGATGCTATGGCTGAACTTACAGACATTACAATTATATTGTTGTGATTCCTAGTGTGGACACATGCATGTGTCTACATAGAGAGGTGTGCTTATACCCGTATTGTGGGTGAATGCAATCAAGTTATGTTACCTGCATAACTCATTCCCATATATTTACATGTTTAAACGGTTCTATGCTGGAAGTTCAAATGATTTAAGCATTTCAGTAACGAGAAAAATCACACCATTAAACAAATCAGCTCATACAGAACCTGTGTGTTAATCAGTTAAGAGGACAGGAAAGTCCACCTAAAACATCCTAGACAGTGGCTCTGAGCAATAAATAATGCTTACTGCATAGGTTAGAAATGCCAAAGCCACACCTCAGCATTTTGCTGGTGGTGGGGTGATAAAAAAAACACACAGATAACATTATTTCCATTGACAAACTTTACATATACAAAACAGTGGCTTTATTGTTTATTAAATTAGATGCTGTCATGGTGTAATCATCCCTGCAGCCATACCAAACCCAACAGTAGGTCAGATGCAATTCTGTGGAGGAGGTAGAGGAGAAAGGAAGAGAACTGACATACAGCACAGAAGCAATATGTTCATGGGTCTATCCCCATGAACTAATGACATAAGGAATAATTAATCCACATATGTGAAAACAGTGAAATCCTCAGTAATACCACATGACAAAAGTAAATGTTACATCATGGTGCCTTTAATACACAACATCCAGGATGTGATTCAGCTGCCTACTGCCACTTGAGATACTCTAGGGCACCCCAAAGGGCTGCGGGGATGGCACAGGGACACTACTGCAGGCTTGTGCTCTGTTGGAGTAGCCACAGGAATCCAGTCAGGAACTGTACACAGGCAGTAGCTGTCCATGTCAAGGTAAGCATATCTCACTCACAAAGTGACCAGAAACTAACTGTCCCAAAATTCATATATTAAACAAAATCTAACACTATTCTTCCTAGATACTAATTTCAATTAAAAAAAAAATCAGGCTCTGTTGAATAAAAAATCACAAATTTATATGATATTAAGTTCAGAGCAATAGTTTGTAGTGCTCCTAAATTGTGTTGGAACTTGTAACATTTTTAATTTAAGCACTAATTTACCCTGCAACTCAGGTTACCCTCACCTAGAGGAGATGACTGCTCTTAGCTTCTTCCTGAGCTGCAGCTTCACTACAGGAGAGCGTCATCCAAAGTCATATTATATCGCAAGTGTGTTAGGATCCCCATTTCCTAAATGCAGGCAGTCAGCCTTGAGTGTTTTAGCAGGGTGTTGAAGTGAGCTGACTCTAGGACGGAGCTACAGCCTACGGACAGACACAGACTCCCACGGAGGGCAGCCCACCCACACAGGACTGGATCTCATTCCACGAACACCTTGTACGCCACTGATCACACGGCTGAAAGATTACAACAGCCCTGTCACATAGCAACTAATAAATTCTGAGAGCAGGCAAACAAGCGGGAAATGATCTGTGGAGAAACAGTCAAATAAGCATAACTCCATCAGTCTGGAGGATTTACAATACTTAGGATATATATATATTACATCTGCTGTGATCTTTCTGGTAGAAACCAGCACAACCCAACAGTCAGAATTTCCCTGTGGCAATTCCAGGCTGCTAATAAACAACAAGATGCCTACCAAGCTGAGCACTGCTTTTAAACTAGTAGAAAGATGCTGATGATGAAGCAGCCTACTACTGCTTGAGTTTGTAGGTTTTCATTATTTCATTCACTTAATTGTGAAGCTTTTCTCTAAAAAGCGCAAAATTTAACTACCCCTGGATTAAAAGAAGAGGAAAAAAGGAGTTTTTTCAACTGCATCTGCCCTTTTCCACAGACACTGGTAACACTGCACAATTTTCATATCAATAGATTAAGTTGCAGCTTGCGCTAATACTGAAAAAAACCCTGATCAACCACCCAAGAGGGTGTGAATGCTAAAAGGCTAGGACTCCCTTAACAACAAGAAGAAAAAAGAGCTAACAACACTGAATTTCAAACCTATATCTTTTTAGAACAATGCAAGTTCCAATACAGGCATTTTCAGGGACAGAAAACTGTTTCAAGAAGTCCTCCTCCTCTCTGTTTGCTGAAAAAAACCCATATTACAACCACCTTGCACTATCCCCTCCACTTTTGTAGCTACTTAATACTAATGATTTTTGCTCTATACATGAACATAATAAAATTTTAATTTAGCAGAAATCCAGGTGTCTTGGTAGATTTCTGGGTTGGGTTTTTTTTTTTCCTTTCATCACCCCAAGGCATAGATATAAATTGTTTTCCACTATCTTCACAGGAGATCTACAGAACCACGTTATCGAAAGGTGCAGAAGACTGAAAATAGTTTAGGGTAATCAAGAGCTGCACTGTTTCATCAAAGCCCCATCTCTCCAGAAGCTACTACTGTTACAACAAACAGTTTGGGGCTATAGTATGATTATTTTCCACTACCTTCCTAAAAACCTACTTTTTTAGAGGCAGGCAGAAGCCAATTAGCACAATGAAGGGAAGAAGTTTGGAAAAAGACAATGTCTTAAAACAACCAACTCTGACTAGGAAGTCAGACCACCAAATCATATATTGCTAACCACCTCATGCACAAAAGTCTACATTTATTTGAATTAAGCTTGCAGTCCTGTGATGGAAACCTATGGTGCAGTCCTTGGCCACTCACTTTTGCACAGCTTTTTTTCCTTGAGTGAAACCACAAGATGACTACCAAAAAATAATCACAGGAGACAAAATGGACCTGAGTTGCTCGGCTGTGGAGCAGAAGGCACCTGCTGAGCACCAGCTTCATGACGGGTTTTATCAGGAGGGAGAAGGCACCTGAGGTCAGACTGGGCTCTGTGATATTACCACTGATACTGCAGCAGTGCAGTCAACAAAAGCAGAAAGACAACAGGTATTTGCTTGCAGCTGCCCCTGAGATCACATGCTTGCCCCAAAGCTCTACTGCTCATCAGCTGCACCCATAAGCCCCACTCCATCCTTGCATCCTGCAACCCACCCAGAGCTCCAGCTGCAGTGGACAGCCATCTCTGCTGCCTTTAATTGCCACCAGCCACTATCTACATTGCTTTGATGTTAAAAGACCTCTGGCAGAGATACACCCTGGGGATTTACACTGCTGTAAAGAACAAGTCTGCCATATTCACACTGGTAACACAAAGGCAGTCAGAGACAGCTTTGCAGGGATTGGTGAGAAGCTTTACGAAGACTTGAGCCTCACAACAGATGACAAAAGGAAGGGGTATTTCTCCACTGTGCTTCAAGGGTTGGTTGATCTTCAAGGCAAGTCCTCTGCTAAACAATACTGAGGAGCACAGAAACAGCCAGCACATGACTGTGGACAGCAGCTCAGGCTACTTTGCAGGATCAAAGTCAGACAAGGCATGTTTGCTACTCAGTTTGTAAACACAGGCAAAATTAAATTCCACATCTAATTTTGGGAGTACATCACTGGCTTATTATTTACTATAACTAGGTACTCAGGCAAGACAAAAGAAGGAGTTTCACCTCAACTCTGAAGCAGAGAAAGCTGACAGGAACACATTCATGCTGGCTGAACCACGTGGAGTCACTTCTGACCAGGGGCATTGGCTCCCCCCACATTACCCGCCCTACCACCCCCACGTGTTCTGTTACTTCAGCAGAATAATATCAGGACAGCAATGAGGAAAATAAAGTCTCTGTTATGATGGATGTGCCTTCTTTTCAGATGTACATTTAGTCAGAATGTGCTGCAACAAACTTGACCTTTATCAGAACTAGATTTCACTGGGTTTTTTGGGACTTCACCCCATTAATTTTGTTCTGCTTCTGCAATTTCCAGCTGATAAAGCTTTCATCACCGCTCACCTTTCCCAGTGGAAGCACACTGCAAAGAAAAATATTCTGGCATGCAAGGTCAAGAGACAGAGCCCTTTCTGTGGTCCTTCATAGCAACAGAAAGGGCTCTTGGAAGAAATATTCCCAGAGGAGCCACAGACGAGCTATCCCAATTGTGAATCAGCCGGGCACAGCCCAGCAGAGCTTCTGCAGGATCAGGGTCAGGTCTGCAGAACAACATGACTAATTCTTCTTCTTCGAATAGGAACTGCACTATCAGCTTTACAGTTTTTACATGGTACCAAACCTGTTTTATGTTGTTCATCACTCCCAGGGCCCTTCATGTTTATTGTATTTCCAGGATTTCATTAATAAAGAGAAGGAAGAAGGGCTTACACCTCTGATTTAACTACTTCACATTTTAATAGGAAATAATAAACTGACCCACATGGAAGCTAAGCACACCCATATCTGCTGTTTCTATTTTCAAACCAGTGCTTTATGCCTTGTAATGATACCAGACAGCAGCGACTTTCAATAGCATCTTTTTCATCCTTTCTTTTGTTGAGCCTACCCAGAGAGATGCACGAAACATTCCTGATTAGGGCTTTTATTTCTACCTCCCAAGAGGGGAATTAAACGCTCACCTGCAACCAGACCTCTGTGGTCTAGAGAGCAGCATCCATTCAGTTTCAGAGAGCTACACCATTAATCCAAAGTAAAAGCAAGAAAGTGCAATTGTAGCTCTGCTGATGAGTTTATCAGGGTTAGCTACTAAGCAAGAGAAGGCCGGTATGAGAGGCATGGCCCAAGGCCCAGCTTTATGAGACAGCAATATTAGAAACTGGGAAAATGAGAATGCCTGATGAAAAGTGGAGCCTCCAACTGTGCTTTAGCTACAGAAAAGCAGCACTTTTTATCCTTTCCCTTTCCCATAAGGTCTTCCAAGGGGGAAATAAGAAAAGCAGGAAGGTATCCTTCCTGCCACCGTTCCATCAACTTAGATCTTCCTAGATTAACATTTGCCATGACTTCCCTACTCACGCATCTCCTTCGCACCACAAAGTTGGATACTGTCACAGAGCTTTTCTCTGTGGCAGCATGATGCAGCCAGTGTGACTCCCTACAGTGTTACTGCAGTGGAGCTGGAAGCTGGTGTAAGCAGGGGTATGGCACACCACTTCTGTCAGGTTTTGAAAGGCCGGGGGGAAGATAAACATTCAGAGGAGCTTATTCACAGGAGAAGCTAGTAAAGTAAAATTAAATCATAATACTCTGCAAAGGATAAGGACATTGTTTTTGATGACATTAGCAAGACATTAGAAAAGCATATCTAAAAGTCAGTGACTGGCATATCAGGAGCCAATCATGATGGGCAGTAAAATATTCAGAAAAAATATAAGATGAACATAAATACAGTCTACATGTTTGAAAAGTACATGTGATAGATGTCTGCTTTTCATATGCTTGATGACAACTTCAGTCCTATGCAGCTGTAGCCACAGCACTTGGGAAAAAAGCAAACCATCTCATTATTTCAAACAGAACATGAATACATTCATGTGACAAGCTCCAAGTAGATAAAAAAAAAATTCTTAAAACTCCCACATTATACTGCTAGTAAACTAGAATTTCATAGCAAAAGTGAATAAACAATAGTTTTTGAGGCTGGAGAAATTACCATCATGGTGTTATCTAATCTCTCCCCAGAAGTCAGGAATTATGACTAAACCCTTCCAACATAGATATAGCCTGAAATTCTATGTCAGAAGTATGTCCAATTGCATTTGGCAATCCTTAGCCAAGAGAGAGGCTGACTATAATTGGATGAATATTCGAAGTGCTTCATTATTCATGTAGGAAGGCTAGTTAAAAAGTGTTTTGTAGTCCCAAGACACTGGAGGGTGTGTGTTATTGGGTAATAACCAATTAGGAATGTTGACAGCACTGTGCCTTTAGGATCACTCTGGCCAACAAAGCACCTGGGTGTATATGTTGTTGTGCAAAGGCACACACCCACTGCCTACTACTCAGTTTATTTAAGCAAGGCTTTCACCAAAGGAAATGGAGGACACCCCAAAGGATGTGTGTTTGACAGCTCAGTTACATTCAGAAATACTACTTCTTCATTGTTCCCTTTCTCTTCCAAAAATGCATTTTTTTCAATAGCCCTTCTGAATTACTGATGATACTAATTAATGAAAACAAATCCATCTACTTCTGTTTTATTGCCTATCATCTACATGGAGCAACATCCTTACTATTTTCAGTAAGGAAACACCAACAGCAAAAGATCAGCTCCTAACTCCATAATCTGGTAGAACACTCCACTGTGCCATTAAATAAATACTGCAAACTCAGAACAAGAGAAATCAATTATTTTCCTTTTATGCTAGTCTAAGAAAAACATATGAATCGTTAGTACAGGCATACAAAAGATTTAAAAAGCATTTAAAACCTAATAATTCTGACACTTGCTCACATGAACTAGAAATTCAACACCAATTCAGCTCATGATAGAGTAGTTCAACCCTTTCACTACCTCCCATAACAAGGGTAGAGTGTATTGATGATACAAACACCTATATTTATTTCCTCCTTTATTTTCTTTACCATTGTAACGAAAAGAGAAAATCTGAAAATTTGTATTCTGATTGGAAGCAAAGCGATTATTGCATGAGATGCCCAACAGGACTTACATACCTACAAAAGCAACATTCAAAACTTTTCCTGAATGATATCCTTGTTTCAAACACGCAAAATTCAATATGTTATAAGAAGGAACATATCAGTTTTTCTGCAGCTCTCATTTTCTGGTTTGTATCATATTTAGTCTGTCCTGTGGCACTGAGAGTACTGCAGCATTTTCTCTGAAATCCCCCAAACGCCAGCTCACCCTCTCCCCCATGCATCACCAAGACGATGATGTTTTGATGAAGTATCATGCACGGGCCCTCGAGATAATGGATTCAATGGAATACACTTAAAAGATCATTTTTCTCTTTCGTATTGACTGCTTGCACTGCTCTAAGACAGGAAGGGCTTTCATTTTTTATGTAAGCTGCAAGACCCCGAGGGCCCTCTAAACTGTTTAAAAGGGATCAATTTTCAGATGGGTAGAAGGGGCCCAGCAGACTGTCATGGTTTGGAACGCCTTCTTCCCCTCACATCACTGACGAGTTTGGGTGAACCTAAAACCAGCTCCCAGCTGAGCCACTCTCTGGCATGGGAGCACTTCCTAGTGTTTGGGATTTGTGGTTGGCGTTTGAACAGAACTATGATTTATAGCATGCACACAGGGAACAAAATAAGAAAAAAAGTTTTGCAGAAACAAAATAATCACTACGGCTGATGGAGATAAACAGCAATAGAGCTGCTAAGCAAAGCAGTCCTTGGCACTGGCGTAGTGGCAGGAAACCATTACCCCATGACACGGGTTTAATGCACTGACATTGTTGCAATTACATCCAGGCAACCTAACAAAACAAATTCATTGTATGGCACAAAATATTTCCAATTCAACATTGCAACATTTATTTTTTAATTACAGCACAAAGAACAACTTTTGGGGTGTGGAAGGACGTAATCCATCATTTGCTCTGAAGTGACACACTTATGGCAAATGCTGTATATTATAACTTTCTATGCTACAATAAGCAACTACAAGCAATTTGTTAGGCAAGGAATGCGAAGGGTTTGGGTGTGGACCTGGGAGATGCTGCTTATCCCTCCATCTCCCTCTGTGTCAGCGGGAGTCAAAGGCAAGCCAAATGTTGCTGCACTGGGACTTCAATCACTCCTCCTGTTTCACATGTGTGTCACACAGCTTGTGACAGCTCTCTACCTGCAACGTGTCTCATATGAAAAGAGTTTTTACCATTCAAATATGGCCTGTGCGAGAACACAGACACAATTTTTAATTAAAAGGAATGGGATTTTAATAGGTCACTTAAAGAACAATTATGTCTACCATTTGATTGACAGGCTTGTCACATTTTACCGTGAAAACCCCATTGGGGTCTAGGAGGTAGAATTAATCTTTATCTTTGCAAATTGTTGAACTACTGAAATATGCCCCATTACATTTAACACTGTGTTGCTCAACCATCTCATCTTATGTGCAAAACCTTTGCATCTTTGTATTACTCTCCCCTTTTACCTCTTTTAATCCTTTGCAAACAGAAAGGTTTTGATTCACAGAAACTGAATTGCCAGTGTTGCTCTCCTTCATCAAACGCCTGTTCTGCAAAATGCAGCAGTGTGTAGAAACATAAAAGATAGGTCTCCAGTAATTAGCTTGGGTACCAGACGCAGCACAGCTGAGTTTGCTGGAAGCAGGATAAACGAGTCCAGGTGGAGAGACGTACTATACTGCTTTGAGCACCTGAGCTGGCTCAAGTGTCTACACACACAGGGCTGCATGGTGGAAGGATTGGGTAGGAAAGTGACCGCGAGCCCATTCCTTTTCTAAAGGCATTCCCCTTCAAAGCAGTCTATGAGTAGCAGCTACAAGCTGAGCTTAAATGCTTTCAAACTGTTGCAAAAGCCCATTGGTTCTCTCAGGCAGGCAGAAAGTGCCTTGAAAGTGCCTAGAAAATTGTCTAGATGAGGTGGAGAGACAACTGTGCTGGAAGAGTCCTACAGACCCAAGCTAATGTACGCATCAGGGCTAGAAACAATTTATTTGACTACTGATTCAGAGACTCAGTGAAAGAAGAGATCAATATCAGTGAGTCTCAGAGAATCCTTTCAATTGATGTCACCAAGAGCCAAAGCATCATCTGAGATATCTATAAAATATGCTGGGTGCTCACCTACTCAAAGAAAGCTCACCATTAACAGGAGCCAGAAAACCAAGCATGTGTGTAGAGAAAAGGACAAGCAAGCAAGCAATGTGCTTTGATTTGGTCAGGTAAAGATCACTTATGACCTTTGTGAGCTCTGACCCTTTTCAACAGAGATAAAAAAATGCAGATGAAAAAGAACTGAAGACAAAGCAGTGAGGGAATTTAGATGACAGAAGTAGGGCTGATGCTCAGAGCAGAACAGGGACAGAAAAAAAGACACTGCAAGGCAAGAGTCAAAGAGACAGTGACATCTTGAGAATTGTAGACTAAGGGGAAAGAAAAATTGAGAACAGAAGACAAAAGGAGAAATAAATCTTGCCAGATGACACTTGTCTGGTTATGACATTTGAATAAACTGCAGACTGGTTAAGTTAGAGGAAAAATTCACATAACAGGAACTGGTGTCGTTCCCCTGGCCAACACAGCATTTGTGCCTTATTTGCATTAAAATAACTGCAGATAACCACTGTGTCCTAACCAGTTTTCACCATTTTGTATGTAACCTTTGCAAATACATCTCCAAATGGCAAGCACACTTGTATACATGAAACCCAGCCAGGAGGTTGATCATTACCAGAAAGAAGTAAGCCAGAAGTTGGAATCTATATCCTAAAGCTTCAAACACACCCAAGAGGTGGACGGGTGTTGACGGTAGAACTGGAAGCCAAATGTTTTCTTGCAATTACGTATATACTAGATGCCAATTTGCTTAGCAACTACATTGCAATTTATGAAAGACCAATGAAGTACAAACAGCTTATGTGGGAGCAGAGTGAGAACCTTGTGCTAACATACAGAGATTCCTGAGTGCAAGGAGTAAGTAAAGCAAAAGGCAAAACAAACCACTGAACCTCACGACTATGATTAAACACGGGCCCTACCAGAAATGACCAATAAGCAGAATACTTCACTGCCACCTCAATTTCTAATGGGCTTTTGCCCATAGACCCACAGACTCAGCATTTTGTTTTACCTTCCCAAATATTTTCTTGGCCAGGTAGAGTGCGAAATAACTGCTTGGGTGCCTTCAGTCTAGTTCATGAAGCCACAGTACTGGCTAAAAATGTGCAGGCATTGTAACAAATTGTTTCTTACCTACAGATTTCCACTCACCAAGCTGGTATCAAGCAGCCTTTGTAATGAAAGGCTTTCTCAAAACACAGACCTTTGAGACAGTTATTGCCAACCTCCCCTGCCCTTTCCCTGACTTACAGGTTGATCCAACCCATACAAACTCACGTCAGCCAACTGGCAAATGAATGTACATACTGATGATATGGATATGGATTTTCTTCTTTCCCCTCAAGAAAAATGACTGTTATTTCTGAGGATTACTAGCCTCAGAAATAAGAGGAAGCCCTTACCTTTCCAAGACTCCTGAATGTAGACGCGTATTCCTCTGAACATTTCTATACACACTGTCATAGCCAGGTAGCCATAGATAAGCATGGTATGAACCCCTGTGATATAAGTCTGCAAATCCATTTTCTCTGGGTCTCCTTAAGTGCAAAGAATACCCTAACAATTCACTATCTTGATTTTGCTGTAATTTTATACATTTGAGTGCAAAAGCATCAAACAAGCACAAACCACTACTTTTTATCCTCCAAATAAATAATACACAAACCCACTTTGACTGGTATTTAGAGCAGGAAGACAAGCATCAACTCCATGGTCCCTTTCAATGATGACTCACCACCAGTTACTGACCAGGAGATGCGAAGACCTGCTAATCTGATGGTGATATTTCTTTCACTAGTCACCAGCTACGAGCAACAGCAGTAACTTGCCGACCTTGCAAGTTAGACATATTACAGGACCACAATTTGGAAAATATTTACTTCTGCTGAGGTGACAGTGATGACTGACCTGTGGTGATCATTAATTGAGGCAAAATTAGGTCAATATATACCTGAAGTTCCCTCACTGCTTTGTCTTCATATACCTAGAGCTACAATTAATCTTGGTTCAGCTAGGACCAGAAAATACCCCTCTGAACCCTTTATTGACAGATGTATGTTACAAAAAATTTCTCTTTACAGTATCAGTTGTGTAAATTCTCTGATTTCTGGAAATAGGTATGAAGTATAGTATCATTCACAGTTCTGTTTCTATTTTCTTCTCAAGTCTCTATACATGGTTACACCAACCAAAAAAACTGTACTGCCTAACTGTATTGAGTCTGGTCCTCATGAATCAACATTTCATTTTTTACTAATACATGTTACTGATGATACCAACATCATAAACCATTTCTATCTCAGTTACTGGCATCTATAATTATTTATGCTTAGAGATAGTAATCTTTTACATTTTCAGTCATCATCCCAAAGCACTTTACAAGTTGCTTTTATGTTAACCTTGGTAGGAAGCAACTGAAGCTCGAAGTAACTTATCTTGGGTCACAGAACAGGTCAGCAAGAGTCAATGTATTTCCCTATCCCAAGCCCTCCCTTTCCCTTGCCACAAGACAAGCAGTGATCAAATGATGAAACACAAAAGGTGAATAATTAGATGAGTAAGACGGGATAGGTAATGAAGACTGAAATGAGCCTCTGCCAACTACTTCTGCCTATTTCCCTCCCGCCAGGAATGTTACAAAATATTAAAAAGCTGCGACCTGGACCATTCATACTAATACAGCAGACAGAGCTGGTGTACAGCAATACTGCAAACTCTCATGGAAGCTTTCGCTTTACAACCTGCAACACAATATTTGTTCTCAAAAATTGCAAGCTTACTGTAGTCTAGCTAATGCAGTATCACGTTGATTTAAGTATCACCACCTCATCAGACTTTGATGTTGCTACTCCAGAAAGGTCACCAAATACCTTCACAGATAGAGATGTACCTCTCAGGAAGATGAATCCAAATAAGAATAATGGAAATAAAGATGTAGTAACACCCACTCTCTCAATATTTCCTTAAAAAAATGTCCCCAGATGTTCATTAAGTTGGAAAATTTTGGGTTTATTTCTTCAAGTCATTAGCATAACTTACAGCAATTTGAGAGGTACTATCCAAGGTGAGTAGGAAAGTTGTGACAGGGTTGCTTTCACGGAAGTGTTACAGAAGGAGCCCTATACAAAGTGCAGACCACCCTTACAGCAGCACATCTCCTACAGAGCCAGAAGTCTCCAGCATGGTGTTGCAATCTGCAGAAGTTCAAATTAAGGGCCATGCCAGTGCCTTGTTTTGGAAGTGGGGACAGTCTACAGACAATAGAAACTGGAGCTTTGAAACAGGCAAGCAGTGTTAACCTGTCTGATTCATACCACCTCCTTGAAAGTTTATCTACACAACCTATGAAGGTTGTGTAAGTATAAGTCGTGCTTGCAAACTGTCAAAAAAGGCCAAGGACAGTCTGGGTATTCTCCTAAATAATTCTGTGCTCTTGATGCAAAAGAAACCCCTTACCAATAAAAAAAGTGCCAGTGTCCTAACTGGATCCAAGTATGTGAAATTTAATTTCCCTGAGGGCTGAGAGTAAAGATTGGGTAAGAAAACTGGGACACGAATGGATTGGTTCATACGAAAACCTGAAATAGCCCTGGGCAGAAATTTGGAAGTATTGTGAAATACTGCATAAGAAGAATCCATCTTCATATGCAGGGAGTAACTCTAGATGGGAGATGTAGTAACACAAGCAGATATCCAAAAAGGTTGTACAAAGAAATATATACAATGTTTTAAATGGGAATATAGGATGCGGCAATCCAATGCCATGGCGTTATGCAAATATTTGTACCAGATGACTTGGACAGAACTAATTAAAAGTTCAAATGCTTTGAACACATGAGATAGACAACAATGCTGATATTGCTGATATCAGAGATATCAGACAGTTGATGCTCATATGATCAAAGTTAAACATCTTCCCGTTTAGTTCTGATAGTCAGTTGAGGTTGCCACAGCCTGATACACAACAACTTCTGGTAGATGCCACATACAAGCAGCATTAAGGTTGCAAGATGTAGGAATGCCAGCTCCAAGCAAAGGGTTCAATCATACTGCAAGATGATAATGCATTGGAAGGAAAGTAGGCTCCTCAGGTTTAAGTATCAGAACTAACAGGCCAGTGCTTCCTCTGCTTATAACCATAAATCCTAACACCTCAACCTGTTCTCATCAGACTCTCTGGTGATGATACGGAACAACAGGATGGTATGCATGTGCCTCAGCTCTCAGGGGAGAAAAGCTCCTTTAGCAGACCCTCATCTTGGATCCATCTTCCCTGGAATAATTTTTTTTTTCCTGGGCAGTGGAAAATAAAGTGTTTTTTTTTTAAAAAAAAAAAAAACTTCATTTGCAAAATCCAAGTAATAATAATAATAAAAAACTAGTGCACACAAATCTTTAACAGGTAACTCTGTGTGTTGCCAAATATCAACCTGAAGATCTGGGAACTTAAAGTAAACCAAAGACTGTTGAGAAGAGGAAGGTGTGACCCCGAACAAACCAGAACAAATTCCAAAACTCTAAAATCCCTCATAGAATACAAACAATTTTTTTGGTCCATTCACACTGGCATATGAATAACCGTCAGTCAGTAACTCACAACAGAAGGAACAATCTGTATATGGGTAAATGCACCAAGGTCTACAATCTCGGTGGAGAGAGCTGCATAAAAGGACACCTGCCCCCTGCTCAGGCATTCAAAGAAAACTGCTATTTATTTCAGCAGACTGACCTTACATTAGGTCTTCCTGGTAGATATACTGATTCAAACTGCCTCTTCTTGAAGCCTAAGTCTGGCAAATTTTATTATTCAGCTGCATGACATAATGTCTGAGGCATGGTCTCACTGGTGTCTTGGGAGAACCTGAAGCCTGTTGATGAGATAAAGTATTCATATGGGATTTTCCTTGCGAAAACAGTAGGTCCTCCTTGGTCCGGAATATAACTGGGTTCTTTCAAATGATATGCTACTGGATTTTTAAATTATTTTGAGGGTTTTTTTAAGCATTACTTCAGGTTCAGAATTTAAAATTCTAGGATTACTCAAAACAAGATAAGCTGCTTGTCTGTTGGATTGCTTCACTGTGTCAGCCTTTGACCAAACCACAGATACGCTCCAATTCCCTGGGTTCTTCAATCACAAAAGCATTTGAGAGAAGCCCTCAATGGTCATTCCATAGCAAAGGGCAGGGATCCAGCAGCAGCAGCAAGACAGTTTTACAGTCACACCAGGGTTTCTTTGGAGGAATAAATATATCTACCTGTCAGTACATATTTTGCATTTCAAGGCACAAACTAGGTTGAGGGATCTAACAGAAAAATTATGGAAAGTGAGCCCTGCAAGCTACAAGTCTTCACCTGATATCATTTAAGGAACTCTCTTTTAAAGTAATGTCTCCAATTTCCACTCTACTATCCAGGAAGGAGAAAATAGAGCGGTACAAGATGAGTTGCTATTGAGCCCAAAGGAGAAAGAAGAGTATACTTGCTCCAAAGCAGAGACTGCTCTATCAGAAAAGGTCTTCTTCACACCAGCAAGTAATAATGACTCCAAAGCTGCTGTTTTGGATATCACCCTTTCAATCTCACAAAGAAAGATGACTCTGGTACCTGGCCCATAGATGAAAGGTTCACTTTAGGCTTCTGGCCCTTAGACTACATGTAATACGAGTCAGAAACCTAATGACTTTCATGTCTCAACCTGTTAGATGCTGGAGCTTGCAACCTATGCCTTGACTCATCCCCGGAGCAGTGCTCTTTCAGGTAAGATAATCAGACCTTATTTTTCATAGACAACACTTCATATGACAGTAAGTCTCAGGAGGTTTCAACTAGCCCAAAAATATCTATGAGGTGTTGACTTAGTTTAGGTATCATTCAGACATGTGATATTGGGCAGAAAAAGAAACATACAAGCAAAGTTGACCAAAACCTTGTTTTAACTTTGTAAAACAACGTTAGACTCTAGATATAAACTGACCAGGTCAGGCTCCAAGAAACAATTTGTATTAATGTCCAAATATTACTGGACAATTTTTGCCTAGTACTCATTATATATAAATAAATATATATATATACACCCCTCATCCCAAACCCCACTGGAAAACAACTTTATGGTAAAATCTCACAGACAAATTCCAAACAACTATATCATGATTTCTGGCATATTGCTTCATGCCATTGTCTTGACATTCAAATGAGTTTAATAATTGCTCTTTTGAAGCTGCTAATGTTAAAAAAAAAATCTCTCAAGTTCTGGAATTGGCTGGGAATTCCAGGTTCTAACAGCTACACTGGAAATATTCACTCATCAAGAGGTTCAAAAGACACTGTCAGAACTGAAACACAAACACATGTCAGAACGACTTGAAACAGAATGACTATAACTCAGAGTTTGGTTTTTCTTTAAATTATGTTTGAAGAGCTTTAAAATGTTTAATTTATTAAACTGGCTTTGATACTACAGGCATAGCTTTCACTTTCAAGTGCTACAATGGCTCAATGGGACACAGAATATATTAAGCTTAAATTCCACTGCCACCATACACACTTATGAAAGACATTTTAGTGTTTCTTCACTTGAAGTAATATACTGTCTCTGCGAATTTGACATGAAAACTGAAGCAGCAGCCTCTCATACTGCACAGACAACTCTGTCAGACACCATCACTGCTCCAATTACCAAAAAATCCACTAAGTAATCACAACTAGTAGTAGCTGAACACAAGGAACTCCTAAAAAAATTCCCCAAAATGACAGATTTGGTTTTCGAAGAACAGTTCAAGTTTTTCCAGACGCTGCTTCAATCTCTCCTGGCAGATCTGGCCTTTGGCATGGCTTCTCTTTTACTTCCCTCTGCCTGGCCTTCCTTGAGGATGTTGTCATAAGAAAGACCATGTACTCAGCTGTTTCTCTTCCATATACCTGTATTTACTGTTCTCTTCCTCTATCCCTTTCAGCTCCTAGTGTCTACCAGGAGCACTACTTCAGTCCACTCAATACTATGAGCCGATGCTGCAGACGCAGTAATACCAGTGAAACCCAGGCTTTGAACAAAATCACATCCCATGAAGCATGCTTTGTACCCTTTGCAAAGGCAAGTCAGAGTTGTGGGATCAAGAAACTCAAAACCTCCCCCGCAAATGCTGAAAAGAGCACAAATGTAACACTGCCTTCCCTCCAGAGCAGGACTGGGCGGTGAAGGGCAATGTATAGACTAATACAGTGGACAGAATCAACGCCTGCTATCTGATAACCAACTCTTAGAATTACAGCACCACTACAGTGTTTGTCTGCCACCCCACCATCTAATATCCACACACACTGTTCAATGCACTGTTGTTTTCTCAAAGATGCACTCTTTATTGTACATACACCATTTCCTTACATGTGCAGCAGTTTTCTAGCTGCTTAATACCAGTAAGCTACCAGAGTCACAAATACTTCATTCAAAGGTACGTGAGAGGTAAGAGAAGTCCCAAGCTTCCATAAAAAGTATTCAGTTAATACTGTGCTGTATTTTATTACATTCAACCTTGCCTTCACCTCAAGTGACACATCAGAGATTACATGCTGACAGTGCAGGAGAGCGGTTACTGCTCCAAAAGAAACAAAACAAATACCCCAACACCCCCACCTTTGGGCTTAAATGCATTATCACTACAGTTTTTGAATGTAACAAACCACAGAATGGGTGTCCTGGCATAAAACCAGAATCCTAGGTAGTAGAAAGTAAGTGCTCTTTACTATCAGCTTTATTTTAGTACATACACAAAGGGATTTGCAGAAGTGCCATTTGTTGGAAACGCAGCGGCGCAGGGAAGGAAAAGTCAGTCTCTAACTGCCTACGAACAAAGAAAGCTAATTTAATTTTGAAACAAAAGGAGCTAAATTCATCATTCTGAGACAACCCCAGGACATGCCAGCATGAAATGGAAGAAAAGGAGTTGCCAAAGACATGCAGAAGAAGCTTTTTAAAGTTACCTGGAATCGGGATATTTTGTAAGCGTGGCCAAGCTGCTGGTATACATGTGCCCACCCACATCAATGTGAACTGGTGCGTTGGATTTTGTGAGCTGTGCTGGAGTGGGGATGCCTTGATTGTTCAATGGAGATGCAGGGGATCTAGTGATCAGAGGTCTTGACATATTGGGCCGACTGTCCTGTGAAGAGATAGACCTGGGTTAACGATCTCCTTAAAAACCTCACAGAACCCCACAGTCTTGAATCAATAGCACTGTCTCGTAGTCTTAGATTATGACTTTTATCTCAGTAAAGCACAGACAAGTACTTGGCAGTTTTTAAAATGAATCTAGCTCTAAGAGTTTTAACTCGCTACATTTTAAATAAGTGGGGCAAAATGCACTCATAAAACTCACAAAACAGAAATCACATTCAATAAAACAAGTTTTTCCTGAATAGTATTCGTGACAGTCAATCCATACCATTGAAAAACGTCATTCTCATTTTGAAGAGTTGATAAAGACCCCGCCAGAAAGAGCTGCAGACAAAAAGACCAAGAACAATATTTTCCTTAATTAAGACAACCCCAGGTAGACTTTCCGTTCCTTCCCAAGCCCTCTGTCACTCTCATACCACCAGAACAAAAATACAAACCCTCAACTCCTCCATCCTGCACACTCTTCTCTCGAATTCCCAATTCACATAGCACGGGAACAGAAGCAGAAACACCTGGACTAGTCAACTGCTCATGGACTGCAGACCACTGGACATCGACAGCCTTTGAGAGAGACATTTTCCATTTAAAAGTTACACGTATGGCGACAGCTGCCCCCGCGTGCCCCACATAGGCTGCAGGTCTGAGCGGCTTCCCGAGGCCGGCGAGCTCCGAGCGCGGAACGGGAGCCGATGCTCTGCTGGTGAAACCAAGTTTTGGTCACAAAGGAAGCGCCGCACCGCCAGCACGGAGCAGCGGCCGCCTGCGCGGCGGGTGGGGCAGGGCAGGGCGGTGAGCTGGAGCCAGGAAGGCAGGCGGCAGGCAAAGTTGGGGATTAAAATAGAAATGCATTCGAGAGCGGTTTTGAGACAGCCCCGCTCTCGACTGAAGGAAAGCCCCGTACGGGGTGGAATCTTATAGGGATGCCCTGAGAACTAAAAGCCCTTGCAAATGACTAAGTTTTACATTTAAAAGGTAAGCAAAGCAGCGAGAAGTCAGATACACTTCATCACAAAACTCTCTTTGTTCTTTCAACACTGTCTTTCAGCTGCACAAAGAAATGGATTCCTTGTAAACATCTCCTCAGAGCCAGGCAGAGCAAACCTCGCCAAAGCGGAGCGCTGCCGTGAGAGAGAGTTACGCGGCACTCGGACTAGCGAAGTCCGCCGCCGCCAAAAACATCATTTCTCCATTTTTCACGGCCGCTAAAAGACTCAAACCATAAAGGCAACAAGAGCCAGGAAAATGTCTGACTGATATGATTTACAGGCCAACGTTGCACAATAAATCCAAGTAATATGTAACAAAAGGCATCTATAAACCACAAGGTACTTAACTAATTTTCTCTCATACACAAAAGCAAGGTAAGGTCTAACACTGATAAAAACGAAGGGAATGAAGAAAAACATCTAGTTTAGATTTGGGGGAGGGGGAAGGGTTGGGTTTCTTCTGTTTCTTTACAAGCAGAAGTTAATATAAATCTGCAGAAATACCAGGCTTAATCACTACAATTGCTTGAGGAGGTGCCTGCAGCGCAAAGAAGACAAGTCCAGACAAAATAAGGTACACACGCTATGCAAAACTAATGTCTGCTACAAATGCTATGTGGTACAACCACCACCCAAGATGCTACTGATCTGCAGTACGGTATTTAGTAAAATAATGAAGAAAAAATTGAAAAACAACAACTGGAAAGGTGAAAGTAAGAAGGCAAGGAC
Source organism: Manacus vitellinus (assembly GCF_001715985.3). Lineage (NCBI taxonomy): Eukaryota > Metazoa > Chordata > Aves > Passeriformes > Pipridae > Manacus > Manacus vitellinus. The sequence continues at coordinate 45,300,746 of NW_021939396.1, read as the reverse complement.
TGATACAAATTGGGGGTGGGGGGGAGAGAATGTGCTGGACAATTAGCAGGAGGAAAGCAGCAGGTCTGAGGAACACATTTCAGTGCTTAAAAGCAGACAAATGGTTTGGCAAAAACAAAGATAAAATCACAAATGAAAGCTGAGACTAAAATGAAAAACAAATTCTGTAACTTGCATGAGACAGACACCACCATCTCCCTTAGCAGGATCCTCTCTGGCAGAAAAACCACAGCTCTCTTGCAATTTAACACACTGCAGCACCACCGAGTCTGTAATAGTTTTTCAATTGGACACATTCTCCTGTATACCCTGCCTGGGGCTGCTCAAGAGAAAATGAACAGATTTGCAGGGTTAATATTGTAGTTAGGCTGGGACCTCATTCAGCATAGCTGCGATAGCACTGGCTGTACAAAGCAGTAGAAGAATGTGTAGTATGAACACCACTGCCAGGATGGGAGATAGGTCAGAGGACTGTGGGCATTTTACAAGGCAAAAAGCTCCATAAAACATAAGAAAAGGGAACCAGTTTCCAAACCCAAGTTGGAACCAATCTGCCATTTACACAGTTTGCCTACTTAAACTCCCAAGAAATAAAAGTGCTTTATAATAAAACCATTTGCTCTCTTATTTCAGCCTGCTCCTTTTCAACATTTCCTCTTCAAGTTACCTGCATTTATTGCATCTCATGAAACAATGCTCATCTTCTCCATGTTTAGTTATTAAGCACAATAATGCTAAGATTGCTCGAGTCTTAGCTCACAAAGCGTATTTCCCTGGATAAAACCAGTTCACTACTCTTTTGGAGACCACTTTGAAATTAGGCAATGGTATTTCTACTGCAGTTACCCCAGAGAAATTAAAGCAGAAATGGGATTCGGAGAACCAGGTACTTTAAAAAAACCCAGGTTTTTTAATGTGGCACAATGCAATATCACAGAAGGTCACCATCCAATGGGTACGGCATTTAACAGACCAAAGCTATATCATTGCATTAGTTAAAATCACTGTTTAGTTCAGCTGTGGAAAGGATAACACAGGGACAAACAGTCTCTCTGAAGAAACACGTGCCTTGCATCGGATTACTGCAAAAATGGAAGTGAACAAGTTTTGGTAAAAAGTGGTAATAACAAGGTATTGCTGGTAAATTATTAATCTTCTACCACCTAATGTGACTACAAATATAATTCCTTAGAAAGAACTACAGGAGGAGAGAAGGAAGTCATAGAAACTAAACTCAGTGGGATCTACTAAGCTATCTAGAACAGTTGACAACAAAAAGAATCAAAAAGCTCTTCAGAACCCTTTCTTGAGATCAGGCAGGTGAGACATGCACCCAGAATTGGGTTCAGAGCTCAGCCACGGCTGTTCCCACATGGGAGATCCCAGAGGCTGTTGTCTGCCTCAGGAACTGCATCAGCTTTGTTCATGAGTGGGACACAAAGTAGGGCTAGCACCTGCAGTGGCTGGATGGCCAGTGACCTTCCTGACCTGTCAACAGCCTGTCACTTGATAGCTTTTCTTCTCAAATATTTTAGTATTTATCCTACAAGAAAAAAAAATGAAGTAGGAACAGGAAATTGTCAGTTTTACAACAGTTCCCATGAACCAAAATACTACAAATACCCTGTAAAACATTTATCATTCTTAGTATTCAAAGATGATCCCCCCCACAACAGCTTCTCATAAAAATTAGTTCCCATTTCCACTCAGATTTAATGTATTACTGAAACTATGTACTCAAAAGGGCCAAAATCTGTGTGCTAGGTTAAAGGCATTTAGGCTGTATAAAACTTTTCAGTGTTGGTTCAGCAATCAGAAACACTGCTCTATTAACACAGTTTGGGGCTCGTCCACTTTCTTGATGATATTTGAAGGAGTCTTTCCACAACAAGTAGTTCACAGGCACAGGTCTTTTGGGTATATCTGAACCTGCTTCACGTTTTCTGCTCTAGGCAAGCCCTCTTATAGCCTCAACAGAAGCAAAAGCAGCCCTCCCTGAACTACTCCTCCTAGTATTTACTAAAATCTGTATGATTTAGAAGTTTTCCTTCCAAAGGGGACTGAGGGTCATTGAGGAGAGCTTTTAGATCTCTTCTCCTCCCTGCCTGTTTCTTCTATACCATCTTCTCCTTAACTCCATTCAATAATATTGTTAAAGAATAAGCCTTTACACCTGGGTTGAAAAAACACAGTAGTTGTAGGGCTGAGATGTGCACTCACGCAACTGGTCTACCGAGCAAGAATAATATAGGAACCATATCAATTTTCTGGTAGCAAGTGGAAGAAATAAGAGATATCTGAAGAATGTGAGTCATTACAGTGTCCTAAGTGTACAAAATTTAAGAGACAGGAGACTTACTCTTCCCCTCAAAATATTAGCACTGTTGTCAGAAATATTATTTACACTCTGTGGTCTTGAGTAAAGTCATCTCAGTTCCCCTCTTAAGTCTGAAACCTTGACAAAAACCATGCCATTACAAGACAACCTGAGCTCATACACAGAAGAACTGACATTCAAGTACATTCTACCTGACTCACTGGAAGTGGGGATCATTTTAGGTTGCAGGTCAAAACACTGCTGGCTGGGGTTATTATAGCCAACATCTTCCCTGCTGTGAGAAAGCCCAGCTCAAGCAAGAGTATATATGCTACTCAGTATTAGTTATTGGATATTCCCTGTCACAGCCCAAGCAATTATTTCTGCTGAGAAACTCAAATTTATGTATTTCAGACTCTCTTGGATTTTTCTGAGGGGAGGTGAGGACAAGCTTGTCCTGTTGTTTCTAGACATTAGAAAAATAATCGTGCAATAGTTTATTTTAAAGCATCAAATCAGCCTATGTTCATTAGCCTTTTTTCACAACAGAAAGCCATTGGAGAGATGTCTCTCCTTACAAAAGCTTGGTGCCCAGAAGAGCTGGAAAAAGCTGTTAGCACATCCACATCGGCCACCTCCAGCAGAAGAGTCAACTCTGAACACACACACATCCCACTGTATAGGGAATGAATCCAAACAGCAAAAAAACTTTAGAAGTTGGTGACAAATCTCTTTTCCTCCAGTACAAAGCAGAAATCGCTCAAGTATCATGAACAGCTATGCACCTGCACTCTGAAATAAACAGCAGGCTGATGCTTGTGGGATGGGGAAAGCCCATCTCAAGACCCTCATCCAAACCAGGAACATTAGGACTACTGTCAGATTTGGCTCCTGCACAAGTGTCCCCATTTTGAAGATACACTTTTTCAAAACAAACATTTCATTAAAGATTAAAAATATAATCATGGTCACATCTTACCACAATGCTTAAACAAGTACCCCCCACTTTTTTCAATTCAGCAAAAACAGTTGCCACAACAAAGAAGCTGGAGAAAGCATTTATTCAACATAAACAATATCAGTACAGTACAAACAGCACTTCTGGAAGGTGTAGCAAGCAGGCAGATATACAGAGACTATGTGTCCAAGAAGCCCAGTTGCTTGTCCTGCTGGAAGGGGAAACTGCCACCATGGGCATCTCTGTGGGTTGGTGATGTCCTCACATCATATTTTCTGGCTATGGCCCTGGTACTCTGCATCCACAGATGACACCAGGTTGTGCTGGCCCCTCAGACAGAGACCTGCAAGATGGTCAAAGATGACCCCGTGCACAACACAGAGCATACAAACTGCATTTTGGTCTCAAGGTGTGCATGCCATCACGGTGCTTTCTCTTCACCTTCATTCTGAAGAGCCCAGAAGCACAAAGAAGTTGCCCAGATCTTTGTCAAAAAGTCTTTACACGTGAGCAATTCACGTCTTTTCTTCTGTTTCTTCACCATTACACCAGTGGCTGGTAGCTCCCTGTGGACATGGCTGGGCTTTATGGCTGCCACTGGGTCTGCAAAACAAAGAAACAGCCCATTGTTTTCCCCAGCGAAAATATGCCGATTGCACTGTCATGTTTTGCCTTTCATCAATATAATCCCACTGCCTTCCTCTTGCAGCTGCAAGGTTTAGGATTGCTGAGTCTGAACATTAGGAATTATGTTCATAAGGCAAAACTCCAGAACAATTGTGTTTGAGTGTCACAGGAGAAATGGGCCCAAAGCACAATCAGCTGCAACTGAGTGGCACAGCAAGCCGAGATACCAGGTTCCCTGAGACTCAACGATAGTACTAGAATTAATATTTTAGATCTCTGAAAGAAAAGCCTCATTTTAAACTCTGAATGTCTTTCAACATATGACAGAAGGTCAAATTATCCTATACAAGACAGTCAAATACAATGGAGAGCTTGAGAAGTTGGAAGGTTTTTTGGATATGCTGAGGCACCTAAGGGCAGAAGAAGACCTGCAACTATGCCGTGCAGCTGCACAATCCTCTCACCACAAGTGCCATGCTTGCAGCACTCAGTATTATTTGCAGAAATACATACAGCAATGCATTTTAGAAAAAGGTGGATGCCACAAGGCTGCTTGAGAGAGGGGACAGAGATACCCAGAGGGGTCCATCATTGCTGACATATAAGGTATAGGTCAGCATGAAACAAAACCTTGGCTGAAACCCTTTCCTGGAGGTGTCAGTAACAGTGTTAGGCTGCTCTCTGTATCCTGCAATAGTCCAAATGCAGATCAAGCCTACAAAGTTGATAAATGCACCTCTTGTCACACCAGAGTGGCTACAGCAATGGTGACTGAAGCACTTACCTGATGGGACAATTTTAACTGGTACATTCTCCTTGTCCCTGAAGCACTGGCTCTGGGGTGGAGTGCTGATCTGGCCCATCAAGATAGGGGTCCCTTGCTGCACATCCCAAATGTTGGCTGCTCACAGCCTTCTCCTCCTTGAGATGCTGGCACTGCTGAGCACATACACTCGCTAGGTGCTGCAAGTGCTGGAGAGACTGTGGTTGCATTTCCTTGGTAAAATGAGCCTTGCTGGGATTTCAGAGCAGATCGGGACCTAGAATAAATGACACAGGTGCAGAGAACCAAATGCGAGGCAAGGGGCTGAAGGAAGTGAGGTATTTGTGCTGGATGGAGAAAGTTGCCTACCTGGAGATGCATGACAGTAAAAAACCACCCTTGGACAAGAGCTTAGAGACACTTTAATTCCAGTGTCCAGTAGCCAAGTCTATAGCACACAGCTAACTTCAGCAGAACAGCTCTAACCATACCAACAGAAACTAGTCACTGAGACCTAACTGGAGAAAAAGAATTAATGGATAATGGCAGGAGTCAAATGAAGACCTGTACTTATATCAGTGCAGCAGTAAAAGTGAGCTCAAAAAAGTGGAAAAAGTCAAGTTTACAGAGACAGGATGTACCTTCTCTAATGCTTATAAACTTCTCTGAAGATCTCCCTAAGCGTCAAAACTGCAGACAAAAGTTTAATACCTCCCTTAAGATATAAGTTTGTACTCTTACTGGAAGATTAACTCAGCCCCTTGTTTGTTTGGTTAAGCAGTGCTGAGGACATTCCAAATGTTGTCATTTATTATACTCAGGTCCTGCAAGTAAAGTTCTGTTCTTCTGCACTGCCTGCCTATTTCTTGCTGAGCATCCCTTCTATGCTTGGGTCAAGCAAGTCTTAACTTAAGCCCATAACACAAGCAGGATCTTTGGAATACATCCATCACAGTGTACTATTAAAAAAACCCACAAAAACCACATGTAACTTGGGGGTCCAGCCCAGATTCACTATCCCCAAATACACACGCTTCCACAAGCCACTTTTGCTCTCTCAATGGAAGGAGACAACTTCTACAGCTTTCAGATGTGCTGATTTGATTCTCACTCAGTGAAAGCACCCATTTAATTCACAAGCAAAACCGGATTTGAAAGCTGCTCTCAATTACTGCACAGCACACCACTGCCCACCTAACACTGTATAATCACAGGGTGTTTAACCCAGGATGCAGCAAGCAAAAAGATCCCCTAACTATGCTGGAGGACATGGTTTAGATGCAGGAGGACATCGAACCAAAGGTCAACAGACCTGCTGTGATGCTTCTAATGGTGTCTTATGACAGGAGCAGACTGGATAGCCAGCATTTCAGGACACTCACTCTACCAACAGCTTGTCTGTTCTGCACCAGCTTCTACTCAATTAGCAATAAAAGTGAGTTAGGAGTGACCAAACAAAAGCATAACTCCCCAGCCTGAGCCTTCGCTAACTGGACGTGCCCAGTTCAAAATATTTCATGAAGTATATAGCAGAAGTGCCTCAGTGACCTTCACTCAGACTTCTTTATTCTCACATGCAAAAGGGAATCTTGTCAAATACTGCAGAAACAAGCCAGTAAGTTCTAAGAGATCCCCTGGTCTGAGCAGAGAGAGGTTGCAATTATTGTAGACACTTAAAAAAACCCAACCAACCACTCAAAAAAAACTAACAAAAAAAACCAAACCAAAAATGCTGTTAAAAGATGAACAGTCCCTGGGAAAGGCTGCCAGGTCTGAAGAGCCTTTAGCAGCCTGGCAGTCCTGCCCACAACACTACAGCTTGACACAAAAGTCTTTGCTTCTGCTGCCCTGAGGACAGTTTCATTTACTTTCCTTTAAATCTGGAAAATAGGTCGCTTTTCTTCTCGTACTTCTATCAAACATCGGGTAGCAGAATTTACCTGTACTTCACAGGAAAACAAGCACAAAAAGGGCAGAGATGACAGACTAGATCCCCTCCATACAAGGCTTCATTCATTACAGCGAGCAGCATCGATCCAAATATCTTGGACCATTTCATCCCTGCTGCAAGAGATGCGGCCTGCCAGCTCCTTTGCGGATAACATAGCTACGTACTCAGGGGCTCCATTCAGAATCTACACCTCCTCCCTGAATGAAGCAGCCACTTGGTCAGCTCTCCCCAGTCTCTGGGAATAGCCCAGCACAGAGCAATCAACAGCTCCCATTGCCTCTGTTAAGGGATGGAGAATCTCCCAGCTCATCTCCTGCACCAGTGAAGCCAGGAGTGTGACAGACACCTCCACTCCATGCAAGTACATGGGGTTTGGACCAGGAACAGATATGCAATGGAACAGGGGAACACTGGAATCCATCTTCCAACTGCTCGCAGATAGCTACTTCTAGGTTGAGATATATTAATAATGTAATTTTTAGTCAGACTTTTCATTCAAGTGCTGTTGCCTTTTATCCACTTCTAGCAGGCACTCCACATACTTTGTAACAGTTTTTACATAAGAAAAGGACAAGGAAAAAGAAAAAAACACTCCCTCCTGGGTTTAGAAGGAAAGGACTTCTGTTTGCCAGAACCATGCTGGTTTATTTGAATGTAAAGTTAAACAAATCCTTACAAATGGTGTTCAGATTTGAGTGGGAAAGAAACCAACAGGTAACTTTCTTCTTGGACCAAGTTTGCAATTTGTCCAATAATCTTCTGGTGAGAAGCAACACTAGAAAACAAGCATTGCTAAAATCTGACTGTTTTGTTTGCAAGGTAAGATCCTATCAGCAGTACCCGAATAAAGATTAATGTCTTGAATTGCAGTTGCATCTGAAGATTTTAAAGACCCATAAAAAGGTAGACTTCAGTGGGATAACTGGAGCGTTGTCATGAACTGTCACAATTTGTGAAATGGCTTTTTCTTCTTTAGATTTGACTCACAAACTGAACAAAAATAAGCCTGTACTGCCTTACTTGAAGTCAATTTATACTCCAGTTTGAATAGCACCTGCCCTTGGGTATGTTCCAGAAGAACATCTACCTTTCCACAAAAGGAGGCTAACACCCATCGTAAAACTTCTAGAGGCACATTAGATGTCTGTTCCCCCCCCAGCAATTTCACCCTTAGAAGTAGAAGGAACGCTGCCAGTTGCAGCCTGTGCTGAGGAAACATGAGTTATAATTTTACCCTGGGAAAATTGCTGAACTGGGAGCTTCTGGTGTGGCATAGGTCTTGCCTTCGCAATCCAATGGTTCTTTTGATTCAGAGAGGCTTTGAAAGGGTGGTGATGAAAAACATAGCCTCTCCCTTTGAATCAGCCAGCTGCCTGCTTCCCTCTGCACTTTTAAATTTGGTTTATTAATTTGCCTAGGAGCAGAAAGAAATAACACTGACCCATCTAGAGAAGATATGTCCAAAAATGTATCAAAGAACATTATCTATTTCAGGCTGACCACGCAGACAACAAAACCCCCAACTTTGTACTATCCAAAGAATTTTGTATGTAGAATCACCTTACCAGGCTTAAGAAAGTCTCTATTAGCTCTTCTGGCCATATGAAGAGGAAAGAGGAAAGGGACAAAATACAAGGGTCTGATAAAACCATGTCTTTGAAATGTTCTAAACACACAAGAGCTTTAAGCACTCTCCAGATGTTTCTTGCAGCAACCAATAATAAAATATTCTCAGATGGAATTGCAATTTTGAAGACATTGCATCCACTTGGTAATTATGAGACTAGCTAGTAAAACAGACAGCTTCATCTATAACCTGACTGCAGAAAAAAGGCACAGAAGTGCTTTAAAGCCATACACTTTTAATTATCTAATTTATTATGAAGATGTAAACAAAACCACAATTTTGACAGTTACAGCTCAGTCTGGTAGAGAACTGGAAATAGGGTGTGAAACTGTAATCTTATATTATACATCCCTTGCTCCAGTATTGATGAAACACCATGGGCAAAAAGAACTGACATTTAGGAGCTCTGTGTCACTGCTCTGTTTTCCTCCTGTCTCATCTACTTCCCCTCCCAACAAGTCTCTGAAGCTGAACTTAGCAAAGCAACATCCCTGTCTCTCAGAAATGATAATCTATCAAAACCCCAGCAGAGGGATAGAGACTGCTGAGAGGGAGAACAGTGCAAGGAAAGGGTAAAAGTTGAACTTGCTGAGATGACGGGCTTTTTTCGAAGTCTTTGTTAAGATGGACTGCAATAGGGAGTGTTTACCCATCTCTACGATGATCCCATGCATTTCCAGGGCTAGCTGGGAGTTTTTCCTCTCCTCTCATAACTCCCATTGAAATTATCAGCCTACAGATTTCACAACAAGCAGGAGAATGAAAAAACCCAAACACTATCACGAGAGAAATCGTATTATCATTATCTATTTCAAAATGCCTGTGGGTTACTTAATACCTTGGGACAGGCAGCATAACACCACACAGGTGCTCACTGTATGGGGTCAGGAAACAGCCTTCTGCTAAAAATACACATATGAGGCAACACACAGCACCTCTCCCCAGAGCTCTGGAAACAGGCTATCCATGTGACACATGGGACCTGAACCCAAAACCATAAGAGACCCAGATACTGCTCTATCCCCACCCCATAATAAAATCTGTCCATCTTTGGAATTTAAATCCCTTAGAGCAGCCAGTATGTTTTTGAGTGGCTGGTAGGAAGGGGCTGAAGCCCTGAATTAAGCTAAGTACAGCTGTGGCTAAATTCAAAAAGCTCCTTCAAAGCAGTAGTGCACAAAGGCTTTTACTTCATTTTACCTCTTTTTGGGTGTTTGAAGTTTGCTTAAATGCTGGAAAAGTATTTAGGGATGAAGGGGAAAAGGGAATGGTGAGCATATGACTACGGGGGTCACGCAGCAATTTTTTTTTGTTAGTGTGAAGGGCAGGATTCAAGGAAAGAAGAACACAGGAGTCTGCTCTGGCAGGCAAACAGAGTGCTTGGCAAGACAACGACCATATGGCATATGAACAAAGCATATTTTAGATTTGGTTCGTTTGATTCCATTATATGTAAAAGATACTCTAAGATCCATGGCTAAGAAATACAATTTTGATTATTATTGTTTTCAAACCTGTAGGGATTTCTCCAAGTAGTCATTGTAGCTCATATGATAAACACATCCATTTGGCAGCTAATTTTAGCATTTTTTGCCCACAAGGGTGATTAACCCTGAATCTATATAACCATGTGCTAACAGAAGCCATCATTGCCCCCGCCAACCTCATGAAGCAGCAATCCACTATTTAATTGTAGATGAACAATCTCTGCTAACTACCTCAGCAAACTCTTTATTTTATATTAGAAGTTTTTACTTGATCCAACGCCAAAACAGATCGTACATATAACCTTAGAAGAGTGGATGAAATTTACGTTACATGCGATATGCACTTCCTTGGACTGCATGGCCTGCTTCTAAATCTGCACTTATTCTTCTCTGGTCATTACTAAACCACAAAGAATCAGTTGTTGGGCAACAAAAAGACATTAAAATATTTAAAGAAGCAGAAAAGTCTATGCCTGTCAATCAATGAGAAATGCCTGTCTCACTTTCTCTATCTATTGGTTTTTATTGCCTCCAATGTAACACATTTCAATAAAATTGAAAATAACACATTAGCATAAACTGATAGTAGATATAGCTATGTTATGGCACAGAGAAGAATCACATCATTAGATGATTCCAAGGGACAGCTCAAAATACAAACAACAAACATCTGCTTCAACAAGAAAATGAAAGATAAACATAATACAGTTATCTCCAAAACATACAGAAATCAAGTGAGACAACTCTGGACACAGACTGTCACTTGCCACAGCTGTGGCAACCACCATAAGCATGTAGATATGAAGTAAATGTCTCTTTTGTTAGGCTGTTCTCTAACGGGGCTCTTGGAGAAGCTGGTCCTTGCCAGAAGGCTCAGATCAGGTAATTCAAACTGCTGATGAGGCACTAAGCTTTATATGAACTTATGCTCATTCAAAATAAGACTTGAAATCTTTTGTTGGGTTTGTGGGGAAGCAGGGGAAGACTTCATTTACAAACTCACTGAATATCTTGAGTGGTAAAAACCAGTAAGACCATGCTGCTAAGGGTAAACATCTTCTATAGGCCCAAACTGACAGTTTTGAACTACACTTGTTTTCTGCAATAGAGAAGAAAACAACTTTAAAGAAGGATCAAGACTGAGGATCAAGACTGGGGAAAAAAGATCTAAAAAAAAAAATGAAAATCATTTAAAGAGCAGTTTTGAGTATCAAAAGTACGAGAAGGTGTCAGGTACAGACAACCACCAAGTATGATGAAATAAATATTTAAAACCATATGCAAAAAACCCACCACATCCCAGTAGAGACATGAGAAGTGGAAGAAACCATCCCAAGAAGAAGAGCTGACAGGTAAAGGAGCAGATAAAGGGACAATTGTAAGGGACACATGACACATTTGGAGTCTTTAAAGACCAATTCCAGATAAAGTCTGGGAGATAACTGCAAAGGATTTTATCTGGAACCATGTAAGTTTGAGCGAAACATCAGGAAGGCCTTAGAGCTTGTGTCTCATTTCATGCTTGTCCTCCTGCTGTTTTACTTGATGCTTGTCTCCTATCCAGGAGCAGTGCAGGAAACCATCAGCTCCCTCCCTAGTGCGGAAGGGGAGGAAAGCAGAGGCCAAGGCACTAGCATTCCTGCAAAGGGCAAGGAAAGGGGGCAGGCACACCCAGTGAATGTTGGTAGTGGGAAAACCAACCTTTTGGAACAACAAAGCCCTGCAAGAAAAAGAAAGGAGCAAACAGAAGAAGGAGGAGGCATTAAATTGGGAAGAGTGGAGAAAAGGGGTGTGTCAAAAAAAACCCAAAAGAAGCCGTCCAAAAATGCCAAACATTTAAGTTGACAGGTCTCCCCTTCAGAACAAATATTTGAGAAGCTTAGCTTCAGCAACAGAAGAACTGTAATGTCAGAAATAAAAGAGCATTTGAAATAAACAGGAAAGGTTTCGGGGTTTTTCTGGTGATCATCTAGTAGACTGTAACAGAACTTAAGTTCAGCAACAATTCCTGAATTTTAGATTGTCTCAGCTATCTTCCATCCCATTACAAACACATTCAACTGAACACTTGACTTCTGATGAACACCAACCTAGAGTTCAAAAACTGAAGGGGAATAGCTTGAGGAGAGGTTTATCCGTGTGGAGAGGGGTTAGAATGGAAGGATGTGATGCAAGATTCTTTTGTTTTTCAGCAAAAACACTAACCCTCATCATTTCCACCTGCTCTGCCTTGCACAACGAACAGAAATTCAATCCGGAAAGTAACAATGGGTGAGGATATATGTGCACCTTATTCCACATATTTGACAAGCAGTGTGGAATGAGGTGTGGCAAGAAGTGGAATTCCTAACTCCAGCCCTGGTCAGGAAAGACGGCTGGATGCCAACCACGCCATGAAGGTCTTGTCATCTAAAATTCAAGTAAGGTGCTGAGAAGTCCAACACTTTCTCATATTGAGGTGTGCCACAGATACAGAAAAAATTTATATTACAGTCACAGGGTTTGATAGCCACAGGTGTCTTGCCTGCCACGCATTCGCTTCAACAAAACCTCTTAACCCATCTCGCAGTGATGAGCATTACAAAGTGTTCAGCAGCAAGTAGCTTCACCAAGAATAATACACTCCTGCCAACACCAGCTTCACTTGACCAGAAGCAAGTCTGGAAGTTTCTAGGATGCTGACGTTGTGGTATCTAGTAATAAGGATGGAGGTTCACCTAGTCAGGGTACAACGAAGCAAGCCAGAAGTTCATCTGGGACTAAGAAACCCAGCAGAAATCTGAATGCATGGCTGAGCTTAAGCAGTAGCAGTTACATCAGAAATGGTTTTAAACACAAAAAGGGAATGGAAGACAAGCAGATAAACTCTAATACTCACATGCAAATTAGAATCAATGATGACAATTGATTTTTATAAAGGGTCTAATGATACAATGTCAACTAATTCTTCCCATCTGAAGCCTGGCACCATTTAGTATATTTAATTCAAAAAAACCCTGAGTGCATTTTTTTTCTTCCTCCCCTTCTTCTGGCTCTTTTGCCATGCTGACGCTTGTTTGCATTACATCTATTTTGAGCTAAATTAAATAGGAGAAGCAGAGTTTTGATTCAGTAGTAGCAATAAATGGGGTTAGCCTGGCATTGATCTGTGTAAAGGGGCCAAAGCTAGGACTGCCAGAAGCAAAACATGGCCAGTGAACTCTATAGCACCAAGAGTGACCCTGCAGCTGAATTCCTAGCCCTGATTACAACAGAAAGAGACTTGCTTTCCTGAACAAAGAGTATTTCAGGCAACAGATTAGCAAGAGAAAGTCTACTTGCAATGGCAGACGGAGGAAACTGACCAAAAATAAGAATCACAGCACAGTTTGGAGGATGTTAGAAAGCTTCTGAACAGCGCAAAACAAATGCCTGCCTTGCGCTATATTTTTTGTATGCCCTCATGAGGCCCAAATGCTGAAAAAACGGTATTTTTCTTTTGCATCTCAGTTAAATAGCTTTAAGTTAGTGAAGTGTACAGCGGGGAAGATGAGCCAAAACCACACTAATGATAGCACACTGAAAAAGTTCCCTTGCAGACTAAGAACATTTGTCTTGCAGCCCTACAGAAAGGGCAATCACATTTACTCTAAGAGAAAAGGCCCCTTTTATAAATCATGCTTTAAATTCAGCCTGCAAATCTGTACAGAAGGAGAATTTCACAATCCTTAGGAAACACGGATCAAATTTGCTCGCTCTCTGGGTGTTTGTGCTGTTGTGCAATGCCAAACAGCGAGAGCACAGCAGTAAATCTGGCCTCATGACTACTACCAAGTTTAATCACGGTGTATCTACAAGGGAGAACAAAGTGCCTCTTATTCCTGCTGCACTGTGATCCCTCTGGATCTCAAACCAAGCAGGGTCAGTTCAGGCCAGCATTTGACTAGAGGCCAGCAGAGCACTGGAATCAGCCGCTTCCAAGGTTGAAGTAAGCTCTCACCTCACCTCTAGTGAGACCACATCACACAGGAGAAGCACACAAGATGTTGGGCACTCAGTCATCCCCATCAGCACCTTCAGTCCCTGCTCCTAATGCTCTGGCAGGTCCGCTGGCTATTCACAGGTCCTGTACACAGCAAGAAGCTGGTGAGAAGCATAGCAGTGTACTGACAGCCTGCAAAAAATTAAGTCAGAAATCTGCAAGACATCACCTTGTTTTTTTAATGCTACTCATTTGGCTTGCCACTCTTATTAAGGGTTGATTACATCCTTCTCTTGAGTTTCGTGGTGGCTGCAATGTCAGAGTATGGGACATGTGGTTGTCATGACTGGGAACTTGCTGACTGATTTATGAGAACTTACAAACCCACAAAACCAGAAATTTTTTATTATTCACTTACATTCTGAATGTTCCTTTCACATTTAATTGAATAAATCTTGAGCTAATGAAAGTTTATTTCTAGTTCAAAATTCAGTTTCCCTTCTGTAGAAGGGTGCCTAAGCCTGATATACCTTTGCTATAGAAATCACCCCACAAGATCTTCCAAACAGATCAAGTTCAATATACTTACATTGCTAAGAGCATCTTAAGTTGTCATTTTAACTGTTTAGCGGGCATTGAGCCATGTCAAATAGATCAGTTCATTATTAAAAGTGGCAATTACTGTAAATTACACTTTTCATAAGAGCAACTACCTAAGCTTTAAATATGTTATGATACCTCCCTGACCATTCCCTTTAAATGAGGATAGCTGAGGGCTTAGACATCATCATGCAACAAATAGCTGTGCAATTTCGGACTACTCTTTTTTAACCACTCCTCTCCCCAGGGCTACCACCCCCATGGCAAAACTGGCAATACAGACTACATGCTCCTGCCTCCTCTGTTCCAGTTCACGGACTAAGTATGGCAACTCAATTTGCTGGTGACAATGACAGCACCCAAAAAATAATCCCATGACCAAGGTTTGCTGTAGCTGCTGAAGTGCAGGCACACAGTTCCTTTTGCTGACTCCACAAGGGAGCAAAAGCCTTCCACAAAGGAGGAGGGCAGCCGAGGGCAGTAACATCAAGCTAAGATTTGCCAGGGCTTGTCTGTCAGAGGACAAAGTTTTTCATTTTAACCACTTTTGGCACATTCCACATTCAGTATTTTCAGGAGCTTTCTAGGATGTTTATGAAACAACTGCAAGGTAGGCAACTAAATTGATGGCGGCACAAAGAATTCCTTCCCACATTCCTCTCCCATGCTCTTACCATTGAAATAAATGAAGATGTAGTTTATGTTTCTGTAATTACAGTTTGTATAAAGGAGAACAGGTTGCTAAGTTATGGTAAGGAGCCCGTGAGCCTGTCCTCTGCTTTGAATACCACAGCGATGCAGATTTTACCGAATAAAAAGACCAGTCAAAACATTACTCAGAGGGAATCCACACTCTGATATCATCCAGCATAAAACGAGCTACTTTTAAACTACTCACGTTAATCAAACCAATCAACTGGAAATTGTGCTTATGAGAGCTATTTTAACATCGGTGACATTCAGAACACTGTCAGGTTTCAGTCGTTTAATATTAAGTACCAAAAGGATAATATTACAGGTTTGCTTTATGACATTTTTGTACCATATATCATCTGTTGTTTGCTTCTAATCCCGTGTTTCCTCCATTTAAGTTCTTACAGTATTTATATAGCCTTGTAAAACTCCAGTACAAAAGAATAAGCAACAGGAACTTTTCCCCATACATTACTTACCAACTTAACTATGTAACGCGATGTGAAAGGTTTATGCACACCAGCTGGATCTCATTATAGCTAACTTTCTGTCTTTTTAAAGTGTACTTTATCTGGAATATTGAAATCACTAAGAATTTCACTTAAAAATATGTTGAGCTGGCATACACACAAGTTTCTACTGCAGGATGCTAACTCATTCAATAGGTTCACAAGTCAAGCTTGTGGACGCTAATTTCTAAAGTTTAAAATGCATCAGCTCCAATTTAAATATCTGAAGCCAACAGAACACCTCAGCTTAATTCAGTCTTCCCTTCTAAGCATCACAGTAATCAGAGACACTACTCCTTGTATAGTAAGAAAACCAGCAAGAAAAAATAGGAAAGGAAAAGTTGCAAGAGGGCAACTCTCTACTGATTCGTGCTAAGACTCAGAGGTACGGCAGCTTTATATAGCAAGATACATCTAAAACGCAGGAGTCTGAGCTGGGATGAATTCAGCAGCAAGACCATCAAAGAGGTTACTAAATACACAGATGAACCAAAGCAAGCTTGTCAAACAATTTGGTATTACCAGTTGAGAAATTCCTGTTCAATCGTGAGGCAAGAATTGCGGTTTAATAAAAGCATAGAACAAAACCGAGCATAAAAAAAAATCATGTGCAGTGATTTTATTTTTGTTGTATATTTGACTGTAATTACTGTCTTAAGTACTTTAATTGTCTGGCATCTCCTCAAGTGCCTTGCCTGTGGGGAGGGGAGGCAGGGCAGTTTATAGTTTGTTATTAATGAATGAAGTACAAACAAGTTTACCTTGTCTGTAATCAACATTCCCATCAAAACAGTTTGAGAGGAAAATGTAAAGGGGTCCATTCATCCCATGGACCCAATGTGACTCTGTTAATATCTGCTTTTTAATGATTAATGTGCTTCTGCCATGTCACTTCCACCTCAGAGGGGGAAGTGGCAGATATGTTTATAACACCCGCGTGAGAAGCACCACCTATGTGTCCATTGCTGTTCTCTTCTACAGACATCTGCTCTTGGCCACTAACTTGGGGATGGGGTATGGGGACAGCCCCATACGACCTTCCTTGCATGCATTCTAGGTTAGAAAAGGGGATGTGCAGGCAAATCTGTAGGGTCATTTACAATAGGTCTGGAATGATGCACATCCAGCCCATCTCCACTGTAAATAAATTTTGCCTGGAGTAGAAATGGAGTGGAGGGAAACGAGAATGAATGACGAGAAGAAGCTCATATAGAATAAAATAAAATATAATTGTCTGCTTCATTAAGAAATTATTAGAGCCAAGAAGCCATAAGTAAAAGTCAGTGGAGTGATACGAAGAAGATGGTAAAGCCAGGAGGATGGAGAAGCAAATTGCTATTTTTCACAATTAGTAAAAGACATAAAGAGTACAAATTTGGCTGTTAGTCTTGTTTTTCCACTTAAATTGGTACAGAAGCCTGCTGCTTTTAGATAACATCACATCCACAGCCCAGCAGACCATCCAGATAGCAAGTGTACCACCGGCAGAGCAAGCTTTCTCTTGTGGCTGTCAGCCTTGTCCTGCCTGTCAGGAGCTCACCTCTGGGGCCAGAGCAGCTCTTCACCACCCAGGCTGCCAACAAGAGGGACAATCAGCGTGAGTTTTAGTGGCCTATATTGCAAGGATACTTGTCCACTAGGATCTAGACTGAGACTGCTAATTTTCTCACAAGTCACCAAAAAATGTACTTTAAGAACAGCTAACAACTTTCTCTTTCTACAGGTGGGCACTTCCCCCCCCCAGCCCTTTTTTGGACTAGATCACTAGTGCAAGCAGAGTAACATCACAGTCATGTAGCCTGTATACTCTTTATTGCCTTTCATCACTGTCCAACACTGTCACCTCCTATCTCTTGAAACACAGCTTCTTACTTTCACGGTACTGTCTTGCTGGCATACAGGCAGCACAGTTGTTGCTCCAGGGAGGCTCTATGTTGTGGTGGACACTTTTCATGTACTTTTTTTCCACAGTAAGACACAATTTTCAAGTCACAACATGTGTGACAATTTCTCCAAAGCACAATCCTACTGTTTCTACAACAGTGCTCAAAGCACCCTACCATTGCAAAAAAGCAGATATTGCTGATCAGATGAACACCTCCCCTTGAATAAGTTTCTTATAAAGTGCATAGCCATGTATTTTGATGTAGCTGCATATATAAAGCATGGAAGCAGACCCTGTAAATATTGATTTGAGTCTCCTACTCATGAAAATGCATAGGAAGAAACATGTGAAGAGAGTCTGTATAGAAGTTTAAAATATATTTATTAAAAAAAAAAGTGAAGTACAGTATGATAGCAGCTTAACTTCTTCTCAAGAATGGCTTGCGAAAAGCTAGCACCCAACCATCTACCACCAGAACCGATGAGAAATTCCTGGCTGCTCAGAGCTATGACACTACGTTTTTTTCCTTAGGGAAAAAAGCATTTTGATCAAGCACACCACCGAGGCATTTAAGGTTGTCATGTAACGTGAACTGACTATACAACAGAAATACAGGCATTAACATACACAGAATAGACTAGCATACACAAGCCATTTTGGATGCAGACAGCTATTCATGCAAATAATTCAACAACCCTACTATTCCACTAGGAAACAGAGTCAGATAAACATGGGAAAAAACCAAGACTTTCCAACTGTTTCCCCTCGACCATATGCACTTCCTACATGCCCTCCCACCACAGAGTGGAGCTGCTCTCTCTGTTTGGCATCCAGGTGGGATGAAGCTGTCTTTGAAAGCAGGAACCCACTGGGATTCTTCTCAGGAATTTTATGAAGTATCTTAAAGATTAATAGAGTATATGACAAGCTTCTGCAGTGCTTTGATCAAAAATATGTTTTTGCAACTTCCTCAGTGAGTTTTAATACGATGTGAATGAGAAATTGATCCGGACACTTTAGTTTACAAGGAGTATTTCAAGTAGCTTCAGGAAACTACTTTATTGTCCATTAGGCATAAAACCAAACACAATGTTACAGGCCATTTTACCACTGTGCTGACAGGGGATTTCTTTCAGAATATGTACCCAGGAACCAATGACTACTCTGACACAAAACTCTACAGGAAATCACTGGTTTAAATGTCACATTTTTTAAAGTTAAGAAAAAAAATTTTAGATTTTAGTTCCCATAAGAGGCAATAATACAATTTAAGTACTACTTATTTTTTTAACTGACTCTAAAGTTGAAGAAAACTAAGACTTCCCTCCCTGCCCCTTTGCTGTTCTTTTATATTTTCCTCTAGCATTTCTAATTTAAAGAAAAAAAATGCACAGTTCTTCTTTGCCATCCCTCTGGTCTATCTTTTCCTTGATCAAATTTTGTTTCAGTGCAACTATTACATTTTTAATTTAGTATTAGGAGAGAAGGATTTCCCCCCTGCTAATTTTTTCCTCCAATTTCAGCCCATCTCCAAACAGAGACATTATTTCTTACTCCTTGAATCCATTAAACTAATCCAGCAGAAGCACACTGGTATACAAAATTAATCTGGTTCCCAAACAGATATGCTGCAACAAGATAGTTGATAAGGTTTTGTCACCCTGCCTTTCCTCTCCTCATTTTCCATTTCAACTTATTACTTCCATCTTTTTCTTCTCACAAAATTTCCATACTCTGCATCAAAATTCTGCTAACACAGCTATTCAACTCTTGCTTTCTGGCCTCCAGATAGGTTGGAAAGCTCATATCTGCTCTCCTACCCTCCTAAAAATAGGTAACCGCTATTCCAGACCACTGTCATTAATGGTAAAGAGAATAAAAGGTTTTCAGATTGGGGCTTTTTTGGAGCTTTTTGATTTTATAAAGATTGGGGAGGAGGGACCAAAAAAAAAAAAAAAGACATTTTAGTTTTTTCTTACAGCATTGGTTCCCTTTTTGGGAGGAAAGCCTGAGAAGACCTGCAGAGTCCTGAGCGGTGGGCTGGCAGCAGCAATGCCCATCATCCCCGTGGCAGGGCTGTGTGGTCACTGCTCAAGTGGCAGCGTTCCTTTGGTTGGAGCCTGAACCAACTCCCTACAGGAGAGATGGGGCCCCAGAGGACTCACCATGCCAGGCTGCTGCTGCGAGGGTTAGGGTAGTAGGGTAGCTGCTGCAGCTCTATTGCTGGAAACCTTTACAGAACAATGCCAGAACACCACCATACCAGAGCATTTTACAGCAACTAACACTGGTAAGATCATAAACTTGTAGCAAAAAAAGTGTCCAGTGGAAGCAGTGTAGCACTTTACAGAAATAGAAATGCCTTAATAAGTTACAGTAGTCAGCTAAGCTGCCAAACACAGAAGGAGGAGAAGTGTGTTTTGCTGTTTTAGCAAAAATTTGGACATGGGTCTTGTGAAATCAAAAAAGAAAAAAAATATTTATCAGCTATTATATTTTTTCCTGGAAAGATACAGATTTGACCTGATGCTTTGGTACCTCTCAACAATCAAAACAACATACATGAACTTCTGAAGGTATCTGCTGCATGTTTGACATGACAGCAACAGTTAGTACAGTATCATTACCCTGTACTGCAAATCTAACGTACTACTATATTCATGATCCCAAATATGTCCACTAGCACTTTGCAAGCTAATATACCATACTGAGAAAAACTGACTGGTTAAATTTCTACTTTAGCACAGGCTTAAGGAATCTTTTCTTAATGAATTACAAGAGTAAACTTTGAAGGGTTGAATTATCCTCCTCTGTACCATGGGGATAATTTTACCAGTTACAGAGTAGTCTAGTGCTGCTTCCATATACCAGTACAACATATCAGCAACTCAACTAATACTATATTGAGTCACCATACATTTTACATGCAATACCCATTTTGACACATTTGTAGTTTCTAGTTACAATAAACTTGGTTTTCCATTGTTGTTTTTTTTTTTTAATTCCTTATTTTTGATACTTTTCAATGTCTAAAACTGAAGGGAACAGCTTGTATCTAAAAGTACTTTCAGTGGAAACATTTGCATTCAAGTGCTACATAAAAGATACCAAAAAGACTCAGTATTTTACTTGAAACCAACTGACAAACGCGGGTGCATCTCAAAAATAACACACTAAAAGTCCCCCAAAAAAGGTAACTTGCAAAGAGATAAAACCAGTAATAAGGTTGCTTTGGAAGTATGTCAAATGCCCCAAAAAGAAAGAAAAACTACAAAGTTCTGAAAGAACATTAAAGTTGTTTCTGCTTTTCAAAAATCAAACTGTAACTGTGTTACACATACTGCTTTAGATTGGCAGCAGCTTCAGAAAACTGATTTTGCAGCAGTTTGAGTCTGACACAAACCACGTTAGTCCCACTCTGCCTATTTTATTTTCAAATGGTACTTGTGCAAAAGAGCCAGATTCAAAGGCTGAGGGATTTTGCATTGCCATCCCTGCTAAGGAATATCACTTTTTAAAGTGTTTGTGCTGGGGGGAAAAAAAAAAATCATATTCCTACTAACATCCATCAGTTCTAGAGAACCTAGTTTTCCTCACCTGGTTTCACGAACAACATAGCTTGCATGCATTATCCATTTTGCCTCAAAGAACAGTTCCTTTTCCACTCTCAAGTTTGCCAGTCACTGATCAGTGCGTGAATTCAGAGGAAGTGGTGGGTTTTTTCAGAGAAACTGTATTTTCAAAGGGAAAATCAGCAAGATACCTACTTAAGGGTTACTGAATTAAGAGGCGCGACAAAGTGTAAAATAGACTGAAAAGCTGAACAGTTATTTCTGAACTGCTGATTAGCCAAACTCCACAAGCTTAGAGCATCCTCTTACTTTCCCCCAATCCCCTAAAAAGCATTTTAAAGAATTGAGCAGAAATGTGAACCTGGTTTTGCAATAGTCTAGGGAGAGTTTCCAGAAACTAGTGTATTATGACAAGAAAGACACAGCATGTTTTCTAAACCCAAGATGGAAACTAATACCGATCAACTTGATAAAGGTTTACAAAAAGCATCACTTCCTGATCACCACAAACAGCCAGTACTGATGTCATAGCTGAGATGAGTAGGAAGAGCTGAGATGAGGAGTCACAAGCATCCTTTATGACTAGCCAATGCTGCCAGTTATAAAATTATTAGAAACACTGGGAAACGCTCAAAAAGGCAACCAATTTAAGCATGTTTCCTCTTTGTCTGAATTTCACACACCATTCGTACTACAGACACAGGATTCTGTTAGGACATCTGTGCTCCAATTTACACTTTCCAACTTGTTGACCCAGCTCTCAGTTACGTCCTCCTAATTTGGCATCAAAACTAGGTGGGTTAATTACAGCACTTCAGATGACTCACATACTTCGGAACCAGACAACTTCAATACAAGGGAAGGAATTTATCAAGCGTGTCACAGGTAACAGCCAGCCCTTGTAAGAAGGGAGGAAGGAAGGAAGGAAGCTATTTAAGTCCACTTCACTTTCCTTGCTTCTCCTCTTTCCCCCATTTCAGGAACAAGAAGAAAATAGTCTCAACCCACACCAAGTAGAAATAAGGTGAGGAGGGCAATGTGAGCTGATTTCCCCTTCTCTTTTGTGCTAAACCCACACACCTGTGCTCACCACATGCTTCCGCTGCTGTTTCTCCAGGGGAGCCATAAGCCAGAGGATGCTCAGTAATTAACCACTGATGCTTTCCTATTGAGCCAAAGAGTTTCGGTGGTGTTCCTTCAGGTGCACTGCAGACACCTCATCCATGCAACAAGAGCTCACACCAGCAAGGCGAGGACAAGCTTCCCATCTGGTCACCCTGGATCAGTGTAAGAGCTCCGTATGATTATACTGGGCCTTAATAACTCAAAGTCAAAGCATCAGACACAGTATGCTGCCCTTACTGCAGGCTAGTCTCCCTCTGCCACTTTTGAAGCCTACTAGAAACATACGGAGAAAAAACAACACGGCAAAATAAGCAGCTATATATATATCGCTGTGGTGAGTAAAAGCTCAGGAGTAAGCTGAAGGGTGTTGAGAAATCAGTCTTGAAATTTTTCCAGAAATGTTTAATTTTAAATATACATAAATGGACACACATCACAAAAAAAAAGGAGCTTAAAATAAAGCAGTATTTTAGAGGAGTCATTCACTTACGCATTACATTTCTGACAGACTGACACAGAAGTAGTAACAGCATACACAGGTGCCAACTTGCAAAGAAGCTTGAGAGCTGTGGCTCCATTAGAGCTACCAAGCATAAGAGTTTCAGCTACCCATCCTCTTCCTCCCTCCACTCCCCATATCGAAAAACAAACTAAAACAAATAATAGCATCATCAGATCTGGTCCCTGGGCACTTCAAGGAGGAGAGTGGGAAATGAAGTGCTGTGCTAGAAGTAAGTTCAGCTCAGAAATCACCCCAGCACTTCCATAAGACTTCTGGGATATGAAAACAGAAAGAAAGCCAAAATTCAGCTTCACACCTCGCCTCCCGTAAAGAGATTTCTGCCCTCCTCCCTTTGCACAGAAAAGTGCTCTAGCCTGTGATACCTGAACAGCACCTACCAACCAACCTCCCTCCCACTGTGAGCTACCCCCACTACCAAAAAAGCTACACTCAAACCCCATCTCCTACCCCTTGGGGAAGGATCAGTTTCCTACAGCCGGTACCACTGTTCGAAGAGAACTGATTACCTCTTGCCAAAAGCTACACAATAATTCATTATCCAGACTACATGACCCATTTTAAGTACCAGAAACACCTCAGAACACTCAGGCTAGGACTTGAAGCAAATCAGAAGTACCAAGAAGGTACCAGTTCAGGAGTGTGCTACACAGAGCAGACGTGTCCTAAACATACAGTGAAAAAAGAAAATGTCTTCATATATAGGTGAAGTGAATAGAGTTTTAAAATTTCACTCCAATTCCATTCTATTAAAATGATCTGTCCTAGCTACAGAAGTATACAGATGCATACAACTGGTCACATATCAATTAACTAAGAATCTATTAGAAATGTATATATTGCATCTGTGCACTACAACTTTGAATACTTCCAATACTAGAAATTGCATTTACAAGACAAAGGCACTTGTCCTTATAGGGGATTAAGTCCTTAGTAAGTCTGAAGGTTTCCAGATCAACTAACTAAACCTGGCTCAGTGCAAAAGCATACGAATGTCTAAAAGCCCAGAAGAGCCACTTTTCCTTGTTGATAATCCCCAAAAAACAACCAGAACAGAATTCAATCGTATGTCTTCCAATGTTACTTTTAGATCAAGGTATTATGAGAAATTCCAATCCCTTCCTTATTACCCCCTTCAAAAGCCTAGAAGAGACTTAGAAAGCACTCCCTGGAAACATGATTATATATTTTTACTATCACAACACTAATAAATCTCCTCTACATCAGATAAAATGCAGTTACCAACACTTGTCCCTTGAATCCAAAATATGATAAAAAATTATCTTGCACATACATATTTGGCTACATGCCCTTAACAATTTCCTTCTGAAAAGAAGGGTGCATTTATTGCTTCAGAAACAGAAAAGCAAAATAATAAAAAAGAAAGGACACAGGGGAAAAGATGAACAGAAGGACTTCTAAAGTGACTGAAAATCTACAACATCTCTAATTAGGTTCCAGCTTCCAACACAATAGTGGGGGTACCATGGTCTGTTATCAAGTTTATAGCCAAAGGCACAAGACAATACAACCCCACATTCAATTTAATTACAGCCTATGGCTTTTGCAGTACTGGTGTGTTTCAAAGGGTTTAAGCACTCATTTATTTCTACACCATACATGAAATAAGGCAGCTCTGTGTCATATAGACTCCCCAATTAGACTGAACAGTTTCTGATCTCTTGCTCTCTAGAAGCAGAACAGTGGGCACTGGGAGATCTCTTACAGAATAATCACAGAAGACTTCTTATTAAAAAAAAAAACCAACAACAAAACAACCTCTCTGCTGCCTTTAAGCTTGTGCATTTTATCTTTCATGTGCACAGGGTAGTAATATAGTCATTTCACAATCTGTAGACTGTAAAAGAGTGTCAAAATATAGCAGCACTTCAATGATGCTGGTTTTGCTCTTAATTGTATTAAAAAGGTCATCTTTATTTGAGCTACACAAAGCTGATCACCTCTTCCATTTTTACCTTCCCTGAAGGCAGGACCATCAAGTTCTCCAACTAGTTCACATGATGCAACTAAATAAAAGCAGTCTAATTTCTAAAAAGTAAAAATATTTTGAAAATTAAAGTGATAGTAGAAGAAATCACCATCTGAAATAGTTACACAATTTATTACCTCCAACATATCATGTCAATGCAACCAAGAGGACCTACAAAGACAGTAGTGGACTTTTGAACTCCACAGCCACAATTCTAAGAGTGTGTATCAAAACACCATTCTTGGATCTTCTCTGAAATACTCTCCCAAGTCACCTTAAATCAACTCCCTCTCTAACAGCTGATTCAAAATGGACCAACTTCAGCCTAGGAAAGAAAAACCAGTTCCCTTCACTCCTTTCAGTGTAGGTACTGCCTCCAAAGCTGTATATGATATTATTAAGCTTATCTCTATTCTGCTTTTCTTGTACCCATCTTTGGAAAGATTCACATGCCTTCCAAGTCTCACGTTTGTTATGAGGAACACAGCCTGGGATATCCTTAAAAAGAATATATTCTTAAAAAGAAAAACCCTATCTCTCTTCAACAATCTTTAGAAGCACTCAGTTACAAACAGCACTGACTTCCACCAAATAGAGCAATAGCCATGATTCATAATTCATGTTTCACTATGGAGATTGACAAGAAAGCTATCTTTGGGGACCATACTTGACACCACTGCTACCCCATCCCCCTGCCTCCCAAGGATTTCAGAACAATTTTGATGACTATTGACTATAACAAGTCCCTTCTACAGTTAATCACTTTCCACATCTCTAACTTAGTATCAGATGCAAATCTCCTTACTTAAAACCCACAAGTACCAAAGTAACAAACAGTACCCTTCAGTAGTTACAGTTTCTTAAAATGTAGGTTAAAGGTCCCTTAACCCCCATGTTTTTAGGATTTTGAGCTCAGTACTTCTCTTAAAAAAAGACACCAAGAAAATCCTGGGTTTTCTTGCAACCTGGGATAATCCATTAATCAAAGAGAAGGGCACTAAGTAGGCAGTAGGGCAGCCAGCACTAACCTCTGAAACCTGATCAACAGCAGTACTGCTACAAGAACTTACAAGGTATTTAGCAGTCATAAGTCTTAATAGCTACTGTACTTTAAGCCCTTAAGATAGGGATATTGCTCCATGTATTACCCTTGCAGAAATAAAGCCTAGCATCCTAACACCACCATCCTAAGCATCCTTCCCTGAAGACGTCTGATGAGTTCTCCTGACCAGTATACTGGGAAAGCACCTAGTGATGATTCTGGTTAGAGATATTTGTACAGAACGTCTTTTTTGTGGCCATTTAACAGAAGTGCAGGTTGTTCCCAGCTCAAAGATCAAGCAGAAGGATTCTTATCCACATCCAAAAACCAAGACTAAAAAGAGCTAGACTTACCAGCTACTTTTGATTTGTTCCCAGTTGTGCCTGCTGCCTACTCATATTCATCAGGTGCTACTGTTCTGCCTTTTGCAAAGAAGTCAGAACTAGGGTTCTGGTTCGGGTCAAAGTAAGCCCTTCAAAGAGAGTGTAAGGCAACAAAAAGACATGTGCCAGATCAAAGGAAAGCAAAAAGGGCAGCTCTGAATTTAAAGAAGGAGGAAAAAAAGCATTTAAGGATTTGCCAAAGCAGCCAAGAGAAACCCACATGGCTCAGGTTTTAATAACCCAGTGTTTGGTAGATATCTTAATAACTGACAAACTCTTCACAGGCAGCCCAGAGAAAACCAAACAAGTTAGAGAACCAACATAACCAAAGCATTTGAAAGTGACAGGCAACTCTCCTCCCTCATGGCAGAGGCCAAACTATTTTCCTTGACCTATTTTTGGGTATTACTACTGTAGTAAGTTCAGCATGTACCAGATCTGTAAACCTCCAAAGCTACCACCATACTGTAGCATCAAAAGTTAAAGCTTTAGCTATTGTTCATCTTTCAGCAACATGAGAGATGAACAACAGCCAAATTACATCCCTCTGTCATCAACTTGAACTGGTGTACTGCTGTCAGTGGCAGGAAAATTGCTACACTTAGAGCAAATAAAGATTGAAAAGAAAGTTGTGCCACGATGGCACAGTGCTGCATGCTTAAAATACACTATAAATGCTACTCTCAAAGCTGCAACCTAAAGCAATAGTTGCATTAAGATGAACATTTAATGTACTTTTCTCGAGCTCTGGAAGACGCTTCTACAAACCCAGTGTTGAAAAGACGTTTTGGGGCTAAAACAAAAGATGGGAGCAACTACAAGAGAAAAACATAAAATTAACAGTCTTGCTCAGATAGCTAGTGCAAAGTGAGGACATCCCATTGAGTGCTTTCGTTTAATCTTTTCCATACCTTGCTTACTGCTATCAGTGCTATTGAAAAAATGCAAAAAATAAGCATGCAGTATAAAGATGCTAAGAAACCTACATATCACACCATCACTTTTTCACTGGAGTATTGCACAAGTCCATAAGTGCAGCAGAATCTGTTCCCTGTAAGACTAATTAGAAAGACAACCAATAAACCACAAGCTTATGACCTTCATGTTTTTAAGGAATCAGAAATATTTGTTAACAGTGGAATTTAGTGTCATAGCACTTGATGAGATGTATTCAGTAAAAAGGCCTGGAAACTCTGTGTTTATAATTAAGCAATAATGATGAAGGCCAGGGAATTTCCTGGGGATTAATGACCAGTTTGGAGAGTCGATGGCTTGAGGCAATGCCTTGGGCCATTAACCCCAACCAGTCATTAATTCCCCCAGGAAATGCCCTGGACCTCGATTAGTGTAACTATTATAAAAGGTAGCTAGAGAGAAAAAGTTTAGCATTAACATTCTCCCAAGGAAATCCATTCCACAGCCAGTATTTTTTCATTTTGTCACATCCCAGAAGTGCATAAGTTAAAATTGACACAAGAAGAATCGGTGATTAAAAAGAAAAAAAAATAAAAAGAAACGCTTTTCTTTCTCCTGAAGATTTAAATTAATGAGTTTTGTAGCAAAGGCAAGATTCAGCTACCAAAATGACTGGGCATCTTGTTTAGCTCATGTAATTGTGAAGGGAGGTGAACATTTCTGTGTAATTACTGAAAAATCCCCACACTGTGTAGTATCCTTGCCGATTGCTCATTTTCTTTCTTGATACACTTAAGAAAACAGCAGATGCCTGTGTAGTCTATTTTAGTTATTTCTCCCTTTCTCCCCATAGCCTGCCGCTAATGAGAATTACAGCTCCAAATGCTTCACGAAGGAAGCACACCTTTGCAACACACAGTACAGCAGCTGGATTTCTCCTCACCTAAGTTTTATTGCAAGTGTGAAGAGATTTGTGGACCAGGGTGGAGACTGAGTTCTCCAGTCTGATGGCTGAAAGCACCAAGACATTTAACAGGTTAGACATGCATGCTCCGTAACCATGGACTGACTGCATCAGAACTGCTCTGTCCAGTTCCCTCTTCCCCTTCCCATACGCACACGCGCTGCTGCTCCTAAAGAGCTAAACTATGCCTTAAGTTTCAAAATTACTTTCAAGGTCATTAAAAGCAAGGGAAAGAGGAGTCTAGGGTTAAATACAGCAAAGAGCATTAGCTTTTACCTGAAATAATGAGCTAGAACAAAAACATTATCTTCACATTATCAAGCCTCTAAGCCATCCACAGACACCAGATACACACAGCAGGAGATCAAGCTACAGTACTCCACTGAAGTGGTCCAAAAAAAGCCTCCCTGCCAGAAAGGAGAGGTCACAGGTATCTTAAAGAACACAGACGCTTATGCAGGCATTCGCTGGAAGCCCTGCTCTCCCCTCCCTCCCCCCACGCCGATTAGCCTTCAGGCTGGTTGATTAGCTGGCAAACTCTTTGAAAGGGTCAGTCTGTCCAGAACTGGTATTTCCACTTGGGAAACAGCTCAGGCATGTCATATACCTGTGCTTGCCCAGCACCACGCTCTCCGGCTGACGGCTGCGATCCCTGTTATTACTTGACACAAGAATGTCAGAGAGGTTTTGTAATCATGTAAGGCAGCCAGCAGTAAAGTTCTTGCCTGAAACACGGTATTTTATGGGGCACAACGTAACTGCATACGCTTTGTAGATTTAGTTAGAACGACCTCCAAACTTCAAGCCAATTGCAGAGGTGCAGTGAATCTTTAATTGAAGTAATTTAGCTCCAGCGCTCAAACACCCAAGAGGAAAGTACTTTTGGGGGAGATGGGGGCGGGCAGGCACGAGCACGGGCTGGCACACAGCAGAGGGGCGTCCGCAAGGCACGCATTAAGGCACACCTCAACAGCGTTTTTGACAACACCGTTTTACCTCAGTGAAACACACCTATTGAATTTGGGTGCGTTCCACAGTCAAGCTACACCTAAACCTGTTTAATTGTGCTCTTACTGTATATTTTGCCACTATGGTAACTAATGCAACTAAAGCCAATTTGCCTTTAAAAAAAAAAAAAAGAAAAAAAAAAAAGGAAGAGGATCACTGCCAGGAAACAGAGCTATTTTAAATAAACAAATACAAGATGAATGCAATTGCCATATTAACCCTCTTGTTAACTTCTGAAGTTTAAAATTACACCCTCATTACTAGTGTGTAATTGAGTATTCTCCCGGCTGTTTCCTGCATTTGAGGTTATTCAAATAGTTCATTAGCACATCAAGAACACCACACACACTAATGATACCTGATGCCCCTATCTACTATTCTGACCCGACTTTCAGAACTCACATCTCCCGCAAAAAGAGAAATAAAAAAGGGAGGGAAAGAAAGAAAAAGGAGGGAAATGGGGAGCCCGCAGGGCTGAGCCGTCGGTGCTGCCGCCGAGGGAGAGCATGACAGCACCCAGGCACCACTCAAGCCCGACTCCCAGGCATGCAGTGAGTGGCCACCAGACCAGTGGCGGGGGGTGAGGGAATTGAGGGGCAAACAAGGTGGATAACTCGCATCTGGGCTCTTTGGGTGCCTGACGAGTGAGTGTGGCTCCAGGAGCCACCCCAGGCTGGCAGTGTGCATCGGTGCCCAGCCTTGGGGAAGAAAGGAGGGGGACAGTGCAGACTACGTGGGACAGGGTGAAGGGTTGCCACTTTTTTTTTTTTCTCCTTTCTTTTTTCTTTTTCCGATTACCTGTGTGGGGGAAACAATAGCAGGTGAAACTACTGTGGGTGAGGTGGTGCTTCTGTGCCCATTTGCTTCGGGGAGGAGGTGAGGCAAGGGGTCATGTTTCACTGAGACCACCACCACGGCGGGCGCAGTGGCGTCCAGGGGCTCAGCGGGGCGGCGGCAGAGTCTTTTGGGGGAGGCAGAGGGCCCGCATGCGTCACCGCCGGCCGCAGCCCCCGCTGGGAACACCGCCTCGTAGAGCGCCCGCTTGGCCGGGGCCACCGCGGCCGCTTCTGCTTTCACTGGCGCAGCATCACCATCTTTGGGCAGCACGTAAGGGTTGGCAGTGGGCGGCCGGGGCCGTGGTCCACCATTGAGGGCAGAAGGGGTGTAGCAGCCCCCGCCAGCGGGGTGGAGGAGGTGGTGGTGGTGGGGAGAGGGGTGGTGGTGGGGTGGCTGCAGTCCTCCCAGCTTGGTGCCAATGCCAGCAATACTGTTGAGAGTGGCAATGGAGACGGCACCAATGCAGTGGTTGGTGTAGGTCTTGGAAAGCTTGGCCGCCTTGGAGAGCATCTGCATGCGGGTACCCAGGAGGTTCTTCCCAATGGCCTTGTTCTCGTACCAGGTTATGTCACCCTCACTGCAGTGGTCCCGTGGGCGCTGGAAGAAGGCCTTGCAGAGGGGGTTGCGTTTGGAGAGGTACTTGACAAAGCTGGCATAGGGGCAGAACTCTGTGCCAGTCTCATACATGCGGGGCAGGTTCTCCTCATCGCTGCTCTCTGCCCGCTTCTTGCTCCATGAGGATGAGCGTGACTTGTGGTAGGGCCCCAGCGCCTTGAAGTAGACGAACTTGCGTCCGTCCTCATCCACAGCCAGCCCAAAGGAGTCCTCCTCCAGCTCCCGCTGGTTCTCCCGGCCCCGGGTGCAGAAGTACATGCAGGTCTCAAACCAGACCTTGTTGAGGAGCCCGAAGGGGCTCTGGGTGCTGAAGACGCTGCACGTGTAGAGCTTGCGGAGGTCGGCGCGGGTGATGGCCTGCTTCTGCACCACCGGCCCGGCGCCCTGCTCCTCCAGCTTGCGGATGACAGCAGCCAGGGTGAGGTTGGCGGCGCGGAGCTCGGGGTCCTTGGTGAGGTCGAGGGTGCGGCAGTAGGGCGGCTCGTTGAGGTAGCGGTTGAGGGAGCTGCGGATGCTGATGAGGGAGGACTTGGAGTAGAGCTGCCCGCTCTTGGAGCGCGCCTCGGCGTAGAAGGAGCGCAGGACCCGGCAGAGCGCCCCCTTGTCCATCGTCTCGAAGTCGGGGCTCTGCGCCTTCTCGCTCAGGTACTCGCGGAAGATGCGCACGGCGTAGCGGGTGGCCAGCCGCGTGTGGGTGTCTCGCTCAGCCGCGGCCCGCTCCGGCCCTGCAGCAGTAGCAGCCGCCTTCCAGCTCCGCGTCCTGCCGCCGCCCCCGGGGCCACCGCCGCCGCCGCCCCCGGGGCAGCCGGCCGCGCGCCCCCCGGGGCAGCCCGTCGACCCGCCGCTGCTTGCCGCCGCCCGGCGGACGAGCCCGGGCGGCCGCGGCAGCGGCTCCGTCTCCTCCTCGCCGTCCCACCCAGGACCCATTCTCCTCTTCCTCCTCCTCCTCGTCCAGCAGCCAGCCCCCCATCGGCTCCGTCCTGTCCTCCTCCTCGTCCCCGTTATCTGGCACTCCTGGAATCTCATCCTTCCTCCTCGCCCCCTCCTCCTCCTCGCACCGGCGCTGCAGTAGCGGTCGCGGGCGGGGGGCGAACCGCCGCTGCCGGACGGGGCCGGTCCCCCGCATTGTTCCCGCCGCCTCCGCCGCGCCCGCGCCGCCCCCTCCGCCGCCGCCGCTCACTCTCCGCCGCCCGCCCGCCCGACTGCAGGCATTCTCGCCATATTGCCGTCTCCCTGCCAGTCCTCGGGCAAGGGCGCATTGCGCTATATTGGACCGCAGCGCTGGAGCGCTTTTTGTGTTTTAATGACCTTCAGCTTTACCGGAGGCAAAGCCGGGGCTCTTTAAAGGGGCCGCGCTCCAGTGGCGGCGGCGGGGGAGGCGGGAGGGGTTGGCATGAGGGGGAGGAGGCTGAGACGCGCTACGGGGGTACGCGGGGAAGGGAGCGGTACTTACCGCAGCCCCGCCGCTCACCTCGGGTTCCGTCCCGCGAGCAGCGCTCCCACGGGCGGCGGTGGAGCCTCCGGGCATTGTGCGGCCCTGGCTGAGGTCCTCCGCCACCACCCGGCGCCCGTCCCACCTCCCCATTCCCGAAATAGAAAGCGCTCCGTGTGCGGAGCGGCTCTTTCATCAGGGATGGACCGCCACCGAGCAGCTGCGACGCCTCGCACCTCCTCATTCCACAGTAACTTAAAAACAAAATAGACCCCCCCCAAAAAAAACCAACCAAAAAATAAAACAAAACAAAAAAAAAAAAACAAAAAAAAAAACCAAACCGGAGAAACGAAACAAAACAAACAAAAATACCAAACACCCAAAAGACTCAGACTGTGCTTGTCCGCAGCACGGCTCAGACCTCGATAGGATGCTGCCGGGGAGCGGGCGGAGGACCCGGCCCCGTTCCCCGCCTGTCGTACGCCGCGGCATCGCCTGCCGCCAACCTCGCACCTTTAGTCGGGCGCCTGGATTTCGGTCGAGGGGCTCGGGAGGAGGCGGACGCTCGGGGCTTTGCATCCGTGCGGCTTGGAGTCCGCCCGGGAAGAGCCAGTTAGTAGTCGCGGCGCTCGCTTGGCTTGCGGGAGCGCCGGCGAGGTTGGCTGCGGAGAGGGAGAAATAAGGACTCGGGGGCTGACGGGCGCTCCGGGCCGCCCTCTCACTCTCTGGGGCTGCCGACCATAAGGGCAACCGGAGGGCTCTCGCCCCCCCCCCGTGCCGCCGCTGCTCCCGACGCTCCTGGCCTCTGCCTCAGCTGCCCCTCCTCAGCGACGGGGCAAACCCCGAAGGGGTTCCCGCAACCGCGCCGCGTGTGCTCCCTGACCCAATAAGGCCACTTTGCGGGGCTTTGGCAGAGGGAGCCCCGAAGCAGGCCAGCGCGGGAAGGGGGGGGGGGCGGCGGAAACTCTGGTCTCAGCTCTTGCCCCCGCCGGTCGCGCCCCCCGCCCCGTGCGCGCCGGCGGGGCGCTCCGTACGCCGCCCGGCTCTCCCCCGGGGCACTCGGCTGTGCTGCACACTGCCTTACCCTTCCTTCCACGGCGAAGGGTCCTTGGCCGGGCTGGGCTCGGGCAGGAATGAGGGCATAAGCCTACGGCCGCGCACCGCGGGGAGAGGGAGCCTGTCCCACTCGGGACGCGACAGGAGGGGACGAAGCGGCTCTCTGCCGGTAGCACCCTCATTACCCAAACCAAACTACCCCGCAGAGCTCCCCATGCCACTTAGCCGGGCGATTTCTTTTATTTGGTACGTTTAAATAAATATTCATTACGACTGCTGGCTACACCTGAAATTATAGCCCTAATTGTAGAGCTGCTGGCCTGAGTTACCACATTTGCTGCTTACTCATCCGTAGGCAATTGTTCAGCGCCGGGCCCCAGCCGTGGTAGTTACCTCTGGGGGGGCTCGGTGTCTGCTGGTGCTGGGCAGCGCCGAGCGCCGTGGCCGAGACCGACGGCCACGGACGGGGCGTCCGGGGCAGCCTCGGCTCTCTCCGTTCGGAGAAACGTGGGATCCCAAAGAAGGGATGCCCAAGCTGTTGAGCAACTTAGGCCAGTTTGAAATAAATAAGCAATGCGGGAAGAGAGTCTGCCACTCCCGGGAAATAATTGAAGAGAAACCCAGCACAGTTACATTGATGTAAGCCTGGAGTAATTACGTGGAGGTCAAAGTTGTTGCACACACTACAGAAGTTGTGCTCACTCTGTAGTTTGGGAGCGGGTTATATTCTCTGTTAGGTCAATGGCAGATATGTAAAATTCTGGAAATTTTGTTTTCCTATGCATGTAAAGAGGATATAAATAAGGTGGGTTTTTTCCCCGCCCTACTCTATCTGCAACCCAATTCTGAAACAGAATCTCAGAGACCTTCCCATGAGATGGACCAGATGCTGAAACAGATAGCTAAAAGGAACAAGACCTTGCAGTTAAGATCTAAATGCCCCAGACAGGGTCCTTTTAGGGGCTATTACAACCTACGCTAGAATACAGAGAACTGCAGGGCTTGCAGCATACACCTTTTCTAGAGAGATTGTTTTTTCCTTTATTGCTCCCATAAATGCTAAAAGTTACATGATTGACATTTACCTTTGATCTTGATTCTGTCTAAAGATTGTAGAAGAGATGAAGCCCCCTTTTTTAAGACCTTTTCAGAGCCATATGAGTGCAAACAGTAGTTGAATATTTTTTAACTTTAAAAAAAGATGAACACCAGGTTGACAGCTTCTGTACTTGGATGTTCATTTAATCACCATTTTCTGATTACAGGAGGTGAACTATGTTGACAGACTTGGAGAAGAATATGCTGCCCAGTATACTAATAGTAAGTATAAAGGACATAAAGAACTCACAGTTAGGTTGGAGGGGAAAAATGTATACGGAGCATCCATATTACGCACATCAACTGGAAGCACCTCAGCAGCCAAGGGGAATTCAGAGAGTAGCAAGTGAGGTGTTTAGAGTGCTGCAGTTGCCTATAATTGGGAAGATACACACAGAAGGTATATATACACCTGTATGACCTATATGTATATATGTAAGTTAATCACACACATGTTAACTTATCTATCTGTCTACATTCCTAAAAATAACATTTAGCCTAGTCAGTTGTATTCCAGAAGTTTAAATCCTATTGTTCAAGCTCTCAAGTTAGATAAGGTAATCAAACTGCATTCCATAACTGCCAGAGTTGCACAAGGTTGTCTAATGTGAGTTGGCATATAACATTAAATTTACATCCACTCCACCCTCCACATCACTAATCAGAGGTTTATTCTGATGAGAGCTCTGTGCAGGCATAGACAGCATTCTGCATTCTCCCCTAGGACTCAAGATTTGAGGCTGATTCTCATATAGGTCCTGTCCACATTTGGAGAATATTTTATTACTGCTGTGAGTAAAGAAGATGTAACACCCACAAAACACTAATAATAGACTGGCCTCACTAAGGATTATCTTTCCTTGTGCATACTTGAAGATCAGTTCATATGCCACAGAAATAGCATCCCAGGTTAAAAAACAAAACCAAAAAACCTTCTCCAGGAATTAGTTGGTTTATGATGAAGGTAGTTCTCGTTACCACATTAGCAAATAGTTTCAGGTCTTTCCTTACTTCTTTTTTAAGGTATTCTTCCCCTTAGCCTTGCTCCTGGTAAGTAGAGAGCTTGCTAGAATTGTGTTCTTTGACAATCTAGCTATTGTGCTAAAGCTTTCCACAGCCTAAGTCTCCTTTAGACTAACACAGTTTAGTACTCCTGTAGCCTCTCTAAGTGGTTATTTCACTTACAGCCACCTAAACGTTCATGGCTTGGTGTGTCTTGGTAGGTGTTTCATCATGAGGCTTCACTACAAACTAAACTAAAATACTCCCCAAAAAACAAAAAAGAAAATCCACTGGGCATGTTGCTTCTCAGGATTCAGTATAGGCATCTAAAAAAGATTTTTTAAAAAACATGGTTTAAAACAAGCTTCCGTGGGTTAACCCTAAGGCTGACCACCTGGCATCTTTTTAAGAAAATAACTTTTTCTCCACGTACACTTTTAGTTTAAATGTAATAAACATGTTCTTAAAATGTCTTAATATGTTTTCTAAACACAAGATGTTTTCACTGTAGAGGCAGGCTATGTGGAAATTAGTATGAGAAATCCACATTGACACTACAGAACTAGAAGGCAAATAACACTTGGGACTCTTGGAAAATTCAGTTAGGGAAAAAGCATGTCCTAGAAATCCTTCTCCCACCTAGAAACATGCAGTTTTGAGATAAGCTTTTCTAGCATTTCAGAACTGTCACTTCAAATGCTAATTCTATTTTTATTTTACTCTTTCACTTGTGATATTTCTAGTTGTTTCATTACTTCTTCATATTAGGGACAGCTAATGCTGACATATAATGTACTCAACAGATTTTAAATCTCCTTTATTTTACCTTTTTTTTCTTTTTTTTTTTTAGCCTCTCTTGGCATGGCAAACGGCTTCATATAACTCAACAAAGGAGACATTGATTTAGTAAAGTGAGGATGTATCCATCAGCGCTAAGTTGCAGCTGTTCTTAATGAATTTTAAAATACAAAAGCTATTTCACCTCTTAGATTGTCATATTATGAAATGTTAGTAGTAGTTGCGGATATCAAAGCACCAGCTACTACCAAAACGTTGTGAAATGTGAAGGCAGCATCAAGCCAGCCCCCTTGCAAAGCTCTGTGGTGCCAATCGAAAGCGTATTTCCCAAGTACGCTCCCACTTTCCCCCCCCCCCCCAGGTATTTGCCGTTACTCACTCGACTGCTGCTTTTTTTTTTTTTTTTAACTTTTACAAAAGCAGTATTTTGCTGCTGAGGCCACGCTTTGTTTCCCGATTGCTCCGTTTTCAAAATAAACCAGAGAAAACCTGAGTCATCATCTTTGTAAGAAAGCACATGTTCAGTGCTTGGCAAATTAAAAGGCAAGATTTTGTGAATCACCGTTATTTTCGGTGTCAGGCAGCTGGAGCATTTTTTGCTTCCAAAAATGTAGAAGAGCTACATTGTCAGACAGCTTGGAGAGAGGCAGGTAATAAATTGCATTGTGCTGCATAAAGGTTTTAAGGGTCTTTTAAAATGTGCTGGAGGTAAGTTGCCAGGAGATATATTAATAGTTTTATTTAGCTGTATTTCAGTTTATGTTTATCTTT
This sequence comes from Manacus vitellinus, assembly GCF_001715985.3. Classification (NCBI taxonomy): domain Eukaryota; kingdom Metazoa; phylum Chordata; class Aves; order Passeriformes; family Pipridae; genus Manacus; species Manacus vitellinus. The sequence continues at coordinate 45,264,240 of NW_021939396.1, read as the reverse complement.
GTTTCTGTGGTGATGAGGGCACTTGAAACAAATTGGCTGGTCTGTGTGGCACAGTGGTAGCTGGTTATAGTTGCTCTAGCAGTTGTCTGATCATTTCTATGAACTGCTGATACCAAAAAACCCAGTGTGTTAGTGGCATAATGTTTATTCTCCATGGACAGAAAAAGCTCTTTCCATCCAGGCTGATAATTGGTCAGTTTTTATTTCTTCTCAACTGAGTCCATAGATTCCACGTGGAGGTGAGGGGAATTTAGAAAGACCAAGCCAGAAACTCAAGAAAGGGAGCTCCAAAGAGAGAGATCCCCGTGAAACCACAAAGCCTTGTTTATAGGTGCTGTAGGTCTGTTTTCACTTCACACAGTGTTTTTAGTACTATGTAACAGAGCATAACTTAATGCAGTATTGGACACAGAGTTCTTGAAATCCTATTTCCTGATCTTAATCTTCCAATAAAAGTTTATTTTGAGCTAAAAGTTCAGGCTGGAAGTCACACTGGGCTGGATGAGGTCTAGAAATGCAGGGAGGGATGAGTGGTTATGTCACAACAAGATCTGGCTAAGAAAACTTCTTAAACATTCCTTTAAGAAAAAAGGAAGGAAAAAACTGAATCCAAACAAAAATGTAATGTCATGAGACTCTGAAGAAGTGCACTTTCCAACTTTCTTCTGTACTGTATGGATTTTATTTTTGTTCCTTTTACCATCCCCATTGCATGTTCTGAGGTTTCTGTGTTGCCAGGAGGTGTGCTTTGCACTTGTTCCTATGCAGGGCCAGAGGTAGGGCTTTACACCCCACAAAACTTATTCACACCAGGCTTTTCTCAGAGCTCAGGGTCCTCAAGACATAGGGCAATAGCTGGCCTTCAGCCCAGCCTGGAAAAGGGAATCTTCCTCTGGCCCTTGACTAGTGGCTTTAAAGCCTCTTTATACCATGAATTCACTGTCAATATACTTTTGTTTTGACTTAGTGACTGAAATAAACTGATTATTCCCCTTTTCCACCAGTATTATGTCTGTGTCATCATGAATTTGGAAATTCCCTTTCAGGTATTTATGTAGCAAAAACCCCAGCACCAATGGTCTGTCTTCTTGGATTTTCTTTTCTGAATTGAGTTATCTCAGCCGGGTTGACATAAACCCAGTTAAAGCAACTTTAAAATTGTGTGAGTTCAAAGGAAGCCCACAGAGGGTATAACCGTACTGGTAAACAGCATCAGAGCCCCACTCAAGCTGTCACCCAGACCCACCTTTCCACTGCTGTTGAATTGTTACACTAACTTGTAAAGCAGTGCTTGAGTAGAAGGGAATAAATTCATAGGTCTTATGAAAGAAGAGTACAGTGATAAAAAAAGTATATAATGTTTACTGCCAGGCCCCCCCACATCCATTATCAGCATGATTTGATTCATACCAAGAAAAAAGTTGTAAAACATACAGCAGAATGTTAAAAAATATTTTGCTTTATGCAAAAGCATTTGCATGAAGTAATGTTGCCACTGTATCTGATTTCAGGTGAAAACTGGGGAAAAAGCTCCAGGATATTGTCAGGGCTTTCATTTAAGGTTTAAAGCCAGAAGCCATGGAGGACCTTTCAGGTCTCTTTGCAGTTTGCACCCGTATTTTGCTGTATATTAAGTTATAGAGGGTAAAGCCTGGAAAAGTAGAAAAACTGAAATGATTCGGAGAAAATATAAAGAAAACTTACAAAGTTTAGTGAAAAAGGCTAGATGCATTGGATGTACTTCTCTTGGTTTTTCAACATCAGATAATACAGCATTAAAAATACCTTCTTACAGATGGTAACCATCAGTATTTTGTTATAGTTTGGCATAAAAAAAACCCCAACAAACCACTTCTGCAACTGTTGAGAATGCTTAAGTATAAAGCTTTTTCATCCATCCCTGAGTTGTACTGTGCTTTGAATAGCTTTGCCTTTTTCTATCCATGAAAAGTTGAGCTGGACTTGAATAGAAGTTTTCTTATTTGATGATAAAGGCTAAAATTCAGTTTCTTTTCCCAGCACTAAAAGTGTCATCAAATAAATAATTTTAAAAATCCTGGAGCCAACACTTTGCATGTTCACGGACTCAATTATTTAAATACAAACAGGTTGTTATTTGTTAGTAAAGACCCTGCTTTTAGGAACAATAACCATTGTTAAAATAAGCAAGAAACAAATTATAAATTCTTCTTTTGCCTTGGACGAAACAAGGTCACATTTGCAATTTGCAGTGCATGATCTCTCCATTAGCAATCTTGGCAAAGGTTTATCAAATTATTCTGAATAATTTCCTCCAAGTCAGGAGTGTGTCACTTGGCCTGTTGTGGACCTGTCCCTACAGTTTACTCTGCTGTTTACCTGTGAATTGTCAGACTCATTCTTGCTGATTAGTGTCAAAGCAGAAAAAAAAAAAGGCAGTTTTTAAAATCAAAGCTTCAGTGTGGAAGGATATAAAGTGTGAAATCCAGACCCATTGCTTTCATTCTGGCTTTAGTGATCACAGAAACCTGCTGTAGGGCAGGACTAATCTGCCAGAAAATTATTATTGAGCCCTGGTAACTCAGATATATGTGCAGACTTGAAAATGTTGTTCTTTGTGCCAACTCCAGGTCCTACAAGAACCTCACATGGTATCCTCCACCTGGCTCAGAAATATGCTGCATTCCACCATAAAGAGGAGGAAGCTTGTTAATTCCCAGGCAGCTGTGAACAATTTAATCTCTTTCCAAACAGCCCAGCATCCTATTCCAATTGCGAGTTTCTTGGGGGTTGGATAGTTTGAAGAGCTGGTGAGAGATAACAGGGCCTTTCTTTCAAGATCATTTCTATGGATTTGGCCTTGACAGTAGCCTCTTGATAACAGGGTTGCCAAATCTCACAGCCTCGTGATATTTTATGGGTTTGGAGTTTCCTCCTCCATGTGCTGGAACAGAGGGCTCGAAAATTAGTCTTTGGAAGACAACTTTGAAACTGTGTAAAAACTTGGAAATCAGGTGGAGAACCACAGTTTTGTAATTTTAGGAAGACGAAATCCTTGTGATTTTTCAGATATGATTACGATTTTATTCTGAAGACAGGTGGTTGGAACTCCTGGGATTTCCCAGATAAACTCACCTCTGAGAACTGAGCTGGTAACTTAAATTGGTTTTCTGGAACAAGTCTCTACTGACTTCTTTACCTCATCTAATTTCTTTATCAAAAAATCACCATCCAAATCCTACACAAACCATTTTTGCTACCTCACTGGCAATATGTTTAGAAGAGTCAAAGAATCACCAAGAACTATTTCAAGAAATTCATATCCAGATTTGAGTTCTCAGAATTAAAAGCTTTGTTCTGATTATTAGAAGGTCTCTGCATTCAAAAATTGTTGTACAGGTATTTTAAGCCAGCTGTACTTTTAAACAGGCTTGCACCTGATATGGTTTCCATGGGAGTTGCTTGGTGCTTAGGCATTTGCAAACATGGCTGCTTATGTAGATAATTAAATTAGAGTTAGTGAACACAGTGTTCTTCTGAACGGCTGACCTTTGGCGTTTCTTGCACATTGTAGAAGAGTGAAGGGAAATACGTTTTGTCTGTGCTTTACATTTTCTGTACTGCATTTTTTCTTTAAAACTAGCTAGATGTGACTGTGACCTTCTGGATACTTTACCAAAATCTCCCACAATTTCACTGCATTTTCAGCAGTTACACTTGGACTGTTCTGCACAACTCTAGACAGGGCATTTAATCAGCTTAGTTCTTCTATTTTCACTGGAGTTCTCAAATTTTAAAGCTTTTCTTTTGTGCAGCAAGATATACTGGGTTTGGCTTACACTAAAATGTTTAGTAATATTCCCTAAGAACTAGTTCTATTCCATCAGAAAGTAGTGGTGTTTAAGTACTTAGGAATCTCAGTCATATGTAAGTGGAGAGGCAGAATTACAGGAGCTCTGTTTGTGAAGCTAAAGGGATCAAAGTATCTGGAACAATTTGTAGTGTTTTTTTGGGGCAGGCAGTCTTTCTGAAAGGAAGTTATAGATTCATTTTGTTAACCCATTGCTTCAAATGAGTTTGTCAGATCCCAAACAGGGAGGGACAGGATTTTGGCTTCTAAATTTCAGTTTGGCCACTAGTGCCTGGGCTAATTAGGGCCGACTAGAGAAAACCCCACACTCTGCTGAATAAACTAGAAAAATCCCGATGTCCTACTGAGGACAGCAGCACTAATTAGCATCCACAGACAGAAACCTACCTGGTGTGCTTCCTGTTCATATCCAAAATCATACCGAAAAAATATTCTGGTGCTATATCATGACAGAAACACATGGTGGGATGCTCATGGGTTAGCCTGTCCACCTGGGACTTTTATAGTCATTCTCACTTACTGGGGTTGCTGTAATATTTTTGTATGGAGGATACAAGCCCAGAGGCTTTTTGTCTGCTCAACAGAACAAGTTTGACCCTTGCAGGGGTACCTGTCTGCCTGGCTCTTAAACTATGTGAGGTCCAAGAAGCCTGGTACTATTTTAGAAAGTCAGGCTGAGAGTTCCAGCCCTTGGCAGTAGTACCAGCAACACACAGAAGCTACAAACTACCTCCATTTGGGGCAACTCTGTCAGGTCTCAATTTCTTCATGTTTTCTGGCCACAAACTCTGAATTTGCATGAAGGTTCTTCCTAATTCCATGGACAAATGCCACTACTCCACTTCTCTGTCCTGCTCAGAAGGACAGGATGCTGAATTCTGGTTTTGTGCATGCTCTCTGAAGGACCATCTTTATCTAGAAGGACCTCTTTATCTAGAGCTGCATGAGTGTTGTTAAAACAACAAATATACCTAAACGTAATACTTTTCAGTATTTTTGGATATTTTGTAATACCTGAAAGCTTACAGTGTTTTTACTTTTTATCTGCTAGTCAATAGAAGAATTTTGAAATAAAGAAATAAGAAGAGCTTTCACCTTCTGAACATTTCCAAAAAGTAAAGCAACATTTTTCATCACAATTTGAACATAAGCACTATGATATTTGTATTAGGCAAGTCTCCTCCACATAGTACATCGGTAATAATACATTTTTAAATGAAAGGTTGTAAATATTGGCCCTAGAGTAGTAGTTTCTCAAAGTCCTATGCATAAGTGATTATTTTAATAGGTAGTAGGCAAGCAATTGCTTGCCTATATGAAAGGCTTACCCTTCATTTTAACGTCAGAGAGAGAATCATTCCATTCAATTTGTTCTGTGTTGCAAAAAGGACATGAAACAAACAGAAAATGTTCTGAATGTTCTACAACTTCAGATAAGTTTTCAACCAGAATAAAAAAAAAATATGAAAGCAAAAAATCACTTAAGCTGAAAACATACTAATGTAAATAAGTAAACAAACAAAAGAAGTTAATAAAACTTCCGGCTTGGATGACATAAGAGTTTCACACAGTACTAAAAGTGTGTGTAAAATGTCACAAAAACAGTAGGCAGAAATGGGCAGTAATCGTATTGGCATAACCAGTTTGAAGACATTTGGCTGGATAATGAAGAGGAAACATTTGTCATGTGGAAATTCCCTATTATTACAAAGCACCTTTTACCTAATCCTGCAAAGTACTTTAAGAACAACTCCAAAAACAAGAAAACAGAAACCCCTGAATCTAAGACCACTGGTTGCACCTGTTCTTTTTGCAACCAAGCATGAAGAACATCCTTCTGTTCTGGGCTGACATTGCCTGGGTTGACTCTACTGAATCTGCCAACAGAGTAAGGCTTAGCAAATAGACTGGGAAAAGGAGAATTCAGCCTCATCTGTTTGCAGTCATCTGAGAGCTTCTGGTGATCCATGCCACTCTGTTTGTGCTCACTGCAAAATGTATACACCTTGGGGGAAAATATTAGTAATCTGGGCACAAGAGCTAAAAACATTCCGGTAGAATAATCTGCATCACATATTTGGCTTAGTTTCCTCATGGAAGAAATAGGAAGCCCCCTTGCTCTCTGTAGTCAACCATCATTCAACTTACTATCATATTTTTAAAGGACATTTTCAGTAAACAGCAAGAATGCCAAGACTGCTGCTATGCCCCAATGATATATGGGAGACCCTAATGTTCCCTTGTTAATATAGAGCAGAGGGTCATGAAGATTTTCTAGGAGAGAGCAGGAACTCTAGAAAATCTCCCACTACATTAGCAAAACCAGCAATATCGAGGGGAACTCATCTTGGACTCATGACAACCAGTATGACACATAATAACTTGCGAAGTCATAACAGATAGAAATAAAATTTCACCATTGACATTCCTCTTGATTAAAGACCTCTCCCCACCCAAAAAAAAAGAAAAATAAAAGAAAACAGAAATCCAGACCAAACAGATGGCTCTTTCCTCCATTAGCATCCTGTCTTGCTTCTTTTGAACCACTGCCACAGCTGTATCAGAAAAGATTTGATACCAGGATGGGCTGGGTTAACTAAGCCAAATAAGATGGAACAATAGTGAATTATATGAAAAGTTGAAGGACTGGAGTTGGACTACAAAAGAATATTTTCCTCCAACAATCCCTGTGTGCCCTCTAAGTTTGTTGGCAATTAGCCAAACCCTCAGAGCCCTAAAGCCATCCTGTTGTCAAACTGTGTGCAATTCATCCTAAACTTTGCTGAGAGGAGCATTTAACAGAGGAAGATGTGGTCTGGCTGCCTGCAGTTTTCTCCCATCAGCAGACGCAGTGGATAGAAAGAGTCGCTGTGGGAGCATTCCTATAGCCCTGATCCATCAACGATCCTTTGGCACATATAGGCATATTCAGGAGCTCTATACCCAAAACAGGTGAATGATTCTCAGTAGCACAGCTAAACTTGAACTCTGCTGTCCTAGTGAAGGGCAGTGGTAGAGATGGTTCAGGGTAAGAGCACATTTGACACAGAAAAGAGAGGTGACAGAGACACAAAAAGGATGCTGTAAAACCAGATTTCCTTCATCCCACAGCTGACAAGAGGTGGGATCTGACTTTTTCCCCTCCCAGCAATGACTCTCCCTTGGTTAAGGCAGCAGCAGGAGCAAGGCTCATTTCTAGGGCTCTGGCACAGGTGACATAGAACTGGGGCCAGAGCTGATTTGTTCAAGGCAATCTGCTGCCCTCAGCAGCCTCTGTGTTGCTAGAGCCTCAGGTCAGCTCTGTTCAAAACCTCCAGCAACCTTCTCTCAAGTCAAACTCCTGAAGTCATGGGCAAAGCTAAGTAAATTTGCTGTGCCTGCAGAGACAAGAGAGGATTTCTCCTGAGACACTGAAGAGGACTCTAGGCAGTGGTGCCAAGCAACACATATCTTGCAGTTCCCTTCAGCAGACGGAGTCACTTCACCCCAAAAGTGAACAAAAGTGAACAAAAAGTTGGGTTTTGAGACAGGTTCTCGCATTTTCATAACCCCCAAAGAGGTACAAAATATACTAGTTTTTCTTTCTTCAATCCAATCAAAAGAAACTGTGGAGAAATTTATCTTCGATGTCACTCTTGACAGTGCAGACTTGAACTGGTAAAACTGGCTGATAAATGTCCTGGGCCTGGTACTTTTCTTTCTGCTGTTATTCTTCTATGAGAAACTCCCTAGTTTTTCCCCTTTCCCTTCTGCATCACACCCAGGTAATGGAAATGCTGCACATCAGTCCCAGCTTGGACAATGCTTCTCTCCTCATCCATCCTCCACTCTCTCCGAACCATGCCATGCTGTCTTTCATACCCTCTCCTTCACCACCTGCCCTTCCTTTGCAAATCAGCAGTTACATGCCCAGCTGACTTAACTGTTTCCTAGAATTCTGTTGGTGGGGATTGGAAAGATGAAAGACACTGAAAAGTAGTGCAGAAAATACACTAAGTTGATAAGCGAAGCTACCCTGAACATCTCTTCTACAATCTCCTCCTTCTGCTTTATCTCTTCTCATTTGCAATCCCTTGGAAACCAGCAGGAAAAAAAATGCATGGCTGTCAGCTTCAAAGCAGAAAAGAAAAACCGCTTCCTCTCTGAGCTGTGATTATATCTCAGGATAGATGACTTCCCACACTTCTCTGGGAGAATCCCTGGCTGCTCCATTGTTCCTATGGGGCCACACAAACAGCTGAACAAGCTGCGGTAATATCTGTGGGAAAGACAGGATGATCCTCCCCCTCTTTCTCAAAGTTCCTCCATTTTTGTATAACCCTGCCTGCTTCTTCAGGAGGTTCCAGCTCCCCATCTTGGGCACATGGTGGCAAACAACTGTGATGCTCTACTCAAGGTAGTACTCAAGGTAGTACCAAGCACTGCTGTCCTGCCAGTACTGATTTCAGCAGCCACGTGTGGTGTGAATCTCTGTGATTTCAGCCACGCGTTCTTGCTAGTGTTTGGGTAGAACAGTGCCCACTCCTTGCCGATCTCAAGTATACATGACCACATGATGTTCCAAAATAAAGCAAGAAAAAGGAGAAAAAGCCTGAATTATTTTTTAAACAGTGTATTCATTTAACTTCTGGTTTTGAGTTTTCAGATTGCAATAATTTTCAAGTCCTGTTCTACCTTCCCCTGTACTACTTCTCTATCCATTTATCCTCCGTCACAAACATAAAAGCTGATTGTTTTTCCCTTTCAAATCCAGGAATCTCTTCATTCCTGGATATGAGGCACTGGGAAATATACTGGAAGGTGAGGGAAGAGGCTTGGCAACCCAAGAAAGAATGAAATAAACTAGTCATTTCCTTTCCAAGCATTAACATCCACACCCTAGAGTTAGTGGTCTTTATGACAGCCTGGTCAAACAGAAAAAGACACAGAAAAGCAGTGGAGAAAGGTCCTATGTTTCCAAACTGATGCACGGACAAGGTGCCAAATGATTGCATTTCGTTCATTTGCCACAAACTGGGTTAGCTTTGAGCTTGAAGGGGAACGAATAGCAGGTTTTTAAGTACTGCTTCTGGGTCTGGCATCAACATTTCTGTTGCCATAATGAGTCAGACATCAGAGGCAATATACATGAAAGGATGCAGGCCAATGCCTAGGCAAACAGAAGTGGGAAAGGAGGACTGAAAAATAACTGCATGTGGCAGGGAAGAAGGAGTCCATCCTTGCAAATGTTTTGAAATTATAACCTTAATTTCCTCCATTTTAGCAAATAAAGTCACTTCAAAATAAAACCAACAAAAACCCCCAAATAAACAAAAAACCCCAAACCCTCTAGAATTCTGGGCAAGGTTAATTTGCTAGAGGCAGAGTTTGTTCTGTTAATTGCCATTTGCCATGTACCAAAGCCACAGTCCCCAAATGCTCTTGCACGTTTCCCATCAGGCAAGCACACACACGATTAAGAACATTTGAGCAATCATCCTTAGAACTGTGAAAAATAGAAATCCGTAAATGAAGGGAAATCAGTCTTCTGAGCCACAGAAACCACGGCCTTAGATGCTCCTTCCCCTTGCCATCTACCAGGGCTCCTGAAGGGCTGTTGCATGACAGGGGGTAGATAACTGGCTCTGGGGACAGACCATGAAATGGAAAGTGTATTGATGGAAAACATTTCAAACTCTGGGCTCCACTGGGAATTCAGAGCAGTCCAGAGACACATATTTGGCACTTCTCAGCTACTTCAGCTGACAAGTAACTCCCTGATTTGCTATTTGCTGCCTTACACTTCCACTGCCTTTTCTTCTTCCAATATATTTTCAGAACTTCTCCTCTGCCTCCTCTTTCAACTTCTATCAGTATGACTTGATATGCATTGCCCAGTGCTCTTTACTTTTCCATGTTCTCTCCAACACTTTATCAAACATAATTGTCACAAAGAAATATTTACTACAAGAAGTTACAGCTATCTGCTAATCAGCTAGTACAAAATGAACAACAGAACTCTAAAAGACCTCCCATGTCCCTTCCTGTCCTCTGTTACTAGGCTTTTACTATATGAGGGCTTGTCTACTCCTGACAGTTTTACTAATGTGACTGATTAATGGAAAAGTTTTCGTTTTATTTTGATCAACAATTGCACTGATAGAGTCTCATCTCTGTTAGCACAGTTGCATTGCTGTGAAGATGACCTACATGAGCCACCTCTCTGATGCAAACCCCACCACCCAACTGCTGTGCAGCTACAAGTGGGCATCACCACTTTGATCTTGGTCAGATCACAGAAGCTGCCCTCCATCTTAGGAATTAGACCAACATACTGCCAACTTTTGTCTTACAAAATTGTGTGTCATAAAAAACCTTTACTAAAGCACACAGAATTCAATACTCACGTATAAAAATCTCTGGTATCTCCATTTCTACATGTTAGACAGTGTAGATACAATACAAGCCAAAACATTGAGGTCACTGCTCCAACAGGAACGTAGTAATGAGGTCCAATATCTACAAAGAACTTGCATTAACATGTTATTGTTCTGGAGTCAGTTAGCAATTAACATGCCTTATGGACACAGTATCAGGATTTCTCAAAAATGCAGGGATACACAGATGTATTGTAGGGATTTTGAGACAGATTATATTCTTTAAGATTACTTAGTGGTAAAAAGCAGAGATCTTACAGAATATTGTATACAATTCCTGACTTTTCTGCCAAGATCCAGCTATCACATTACACATAGTGCCTTGGTATTTCAGGCCATGCCTGCCTTGTGTGATCCCACACATGTGCTGAAAATAAAGAGAACGTGATAAGGCAGCAGGAACATGATTAAGCTTTGATCTGAAGATAAATTCTGACTCTCTTATGCTGCTGAGAGTTTGTGGGCACTAAAGAGAACATGGTAAGTTTGCTCAGGAAATTAAAGGTTTGACATTAATACAAGTCACCCAACACTGGAGTCTTCCATACAGCCCATCTACAATAAAACCATTTCCCCACTAATTAGATTAAAGCCAGCATGGGTATGCTGCTTCTTCTACTGCCACATTTTCTTTAGCACTTAATGATCTAATCACATTCTCCTTTTTCTACAGGGCCTTTGCCTCATTCAGTGCCCAGGATGGATGCGACTCATTGAATAGGCATCTGTAGTCTGACAGTTTGTTTGCAGATTTGCCTGGAGCTGAAGATACATCCTTTGATTATATCCCTGGCTCTGCCACAAAGTTCCTATGTTAGAATACTGGACTAGTCACTTAAACCAAACAAAGTGGGCACGAAGACCCTCTTTTTTATGCTGTGGGCACCTGACTATAATCATTTGTGATCTCATTTGTGAAAGAGGTATGAGCTCATTGCATGCAACTGAAGCAGAATGCTCAAAAAATGTTAAATATTCTGAAAAAGATAGACACTCAGCAATTCAAACTTAAAATTAGTAAAACAGTTTCATCCATGATCTCCCTGGACTTCCTTTCCTGCATGCAAAATACTTCTTCCAGCATAGGGACAATGTGACAGTTACAGGTACAAGTCTGGGTAAAGGTATTTTTGAGGTTTCAAATCCCCAGTAGGACAAAAGGAAAACCATTTTTAGTTTGGAGGGGAGAACCTCTCATACAGCTTCCAGGTGTTCAGGCTTTCCTATGTAATTGCTCAAATCAGAAGACTTTTGTTACTTCTAGGTCATTTGTACACTCAGTTTAACTGAAAAACCTTTCCCCTTCATGAGTTCCAGCAGAAAGCTTCAGTTTTGACACAACTTTTCTTATCAGACAACTGTTTTGTACACATTTCCTATCTGAACTGCTCAGACTATGGCAGAAGTCCCTCGCATGAGTGTGCCAGTCCCATTGAGCAAGTTTCTGTTTCCAAAGGTTTTTGCTCTGGGTGAAGTCAAACTAGGCTTGCAAAGGCCCATCTGAAGTTCATCTGAACTCTTCTATACCAACTATGGATGCTCCACAGTTCCAGGGGAACTCACGTGGCTCAGGTCATTGTGACCAATTTCCTTGGTAAGTCCAGTAGCTCTGAGCCATCTATCCAACACGCAAGGCTTCAGACCCACACTAGTTGATGGATACAACATATAAACTATTTGAATGAAGCTATCACCTATGTAAATGTCAAAGCTTTACACCTTCTTCACATACATACATCCCTGTCCATGCTACATCAGAATCTCTCCATCTTTCAGGAACAGACAATCTCTCAGAAGAGAGGTCACCTCTCCTTCAAGGCCGATGTCTAAGGCCGTCAAGGAGCACTTTAAGCAGCCCTGTTTACTAGGCACTACAAAAGCAGGTGTAATCAAACTCTTCCAAGGAGAGGAGACACTCATCTCATCCCTCTTGGACTCCAGCCAGGTATTTCTGTATCCTTTTTCTGCAAATCTTCCCACCCTTGGAAGACAACAAAATTTAGGCAAGACTATTAAAAGAGATGGAAAGATTTCAGGAGGTTGTGGTAGCAACTACAGGCTTTGCTGTCTGGTCATGTGCACATCACTTCTAACAGGGATCAGTGCAATCTGGCATTTAAATAATGTTACCGTGGGAGCGGTTCTTTTCTGCAGCATGCTACAGTTTCGTGTGCAGTGTCAAATTTGGTATCATTTTGACATCTGGTCTGTGGCACTCATCCATCTGTTGTAACTGAGTAGGTGTTGGGTGGGGTTGGCAGGAGAGGCTTGTTTAAGTGTTTGTTTTCATCCTGTAGAGGAACGGCAGAGCTAGCTTAGTAATTAATTGAATACTCATCTTTAAAAAAACCAGTGTGTGCTAATATTCTAAAGAAGTGGTGAATAAGGCAGTTGGTGCTTCTTACTGCTGAAATGCGGAGACTTTGTTCCTATTTCTGCTTGGTTCCATTTGTTTTAGGATGCCTTCCTCATTGGGCTGGCACTCTGGTTTCTATTCTTGACTCAGCCAATTGCCTCCTGGCTGAATTTGGATAGGTCACTCCATCTTTTGTGCAGCAGTTTCCCTCTCTGAAATGTATCCAAAGTAAAACACCTCTTTTTCTTATAAACTTTGAAATCTACTCATAGAAAATGCAATGGGAGAGGTGGCCATTATCATTACTATCATTATATTGATTTGTGGTTATTCTATTCAAATAATCATGGTTTTAAAGTAACCCTTGGTGTCATCTGTTCATAGTGAAAGACAGGTTCTGAGCACAGTGGAAACACATCCACAACTTTCATGGCTGACTGTCCAGCTAAATCTGTGTGTTTTGGGAACTTGTTTTTCTCATTTCACTCAGAATGGAGCACAGAAGCACTTCTCCCTGCTTATCTGCCTAGCTATAACCTTCCCACCATTCACAAATGCATGGTGTACCAAGCAACCATTTCCTTCCCTGTGAGTGACTAGGGAATGTTCCACCTGCTCAATTTTAACTTCTGGACAGTCCCTTTCTTTGTCTTAGGACAGTGACTCCTGCTGTTCTGTTTGCCAGTCTACTGGGATGTAGTTGTGCTTTCCATTTAGGAATCAGTTTTACCCTACTCTGTGATCAGTTTATGGACTGAAGAAGTTATTGATAGCACTTATTAATGCCTTCAGCAGAGCATCTATTTACAAATGTACTAGATAGTCTAGGAAACAGGGAACTCACGATGCATAACTAAATCTAGTTGGTTTTGTCCAGTGTGTCTAATCCTGTGAGATTCTGACTACCTCCACAAAACCCTGGCACAGGGAGGGATTCTTGGAGCAGCTTGCAGATTGCTATTTTGTGACTGGCAGACATGACTGCCAAACTCATTAATACCCAGAATATATTTAAAGATGTGCACTGAGCTATAGTGATTACACAGTCTGCCCTTGTGAACAGAAAACTGTGATGTGGCTTTTCTCTTTCCTCCTATCCCCTTCTCATGTACACACAGCAAGAGGTGTTACCCTAGGAGTCTCTGTAAAAGCGCTTGTGGATAGTTCATCAGATACTGAATGCTTCGTATTTTCTGGTGGCCTCTGTAAGGCCTGGCATCTACAAACTCTCACAGGTTAGCAATTTTACATCTAAGATTATCATTCCCATTAGAAAAAAACAGAAGTCAAATCCTGGGGTTTCAAATACAGTTTCTTATAAAATACTCTGTTAAGAGCAAGAACAGAAGCATCCACTGAGAACACTGATTAAAAAGGACAAAATGTGACCTTTTTGTTTTGTTTTGCTTTAGATAAGTAACAAAAAAATTCAGTGTTGACAATATCACCTAAAATTCACCTACCATTTTACCTACAATGTCACTCTTTAGTGCCAGGGAAAGGTGAAGGAATTAAATTGATTTTATTTGTAGATCAAGTTAGGCAGAGAGGTTTCATATTATTATTTCTTAGCTTGCAGACTAAAGCATGTACTGCAAGTTGGAACAAAATTTATCTTCCATTTCTCCACTGTGATTTGTCTCATAATAAACTTTTAGCTTCTTCTCTAAATTATTTCCCTCTCTGTAATTTCCTCTGGTGACTCTTGGACCCTGAAGTGCCACTAGCTGCAAAATTACAGATAGGAGTGTTTTGAACTCCAGTCACTCACAAGAAATTCATAATCCTGACATCCCACAAATATTGTATTTGCTGTGAGATGAAAGGAACTTATTCTCTGCTTTAATCATGTCCTATTCATTTCTATAAACTAAGATTTCTCCTTATTCAAGTACCTTTCCATTTCTTTCTTGCCCACTCCAGGACTGGCACATTTCAAATGATTCATACCAAACTGAACACTTTTTGCAGCAGAACATGATCGCTGCAGGGGTAAGGGAAGGAAAATACAAAAGAGCAGTGAAAGGAACCTCTGGATTACAAAATTTAGTAATTTTTATAGAAAAATAATACGAAGGGTCCAGTACAGTTCTCCTTAAAAAGGGATCACAGATTTGTTGTCAGGCACTAAGTCCTGTCTTTGCACAGTCTTCTCTCCTGTCTCTGTCCCAGGGACCAGCCCAGATGAACCTCACTGTGCCAGCCTATGCTGAGCTGAATGATATTTGCTGTCCATTACAGAACCATCAAATCACAGACTAGTTTGGGTTGGAAGGGACCATTAAAGGTCATCTGGTTCCTCCTGCATCAGGGAGTTTCCATTTAGTATCAAAATATAATTCCTCTTACCAGCTTTAGACTTTCTGGCTTTATGTTACTTTTTCTATTTCTGATCTTTCTGAGCTAATTGTCCTGGCTGGTTCAGTTTGCAAAGGCAAGGAAATATACATGGAAATGAAATATGCTGCAGCTGGTTCTAGGCAAAATTTAGAAAAGCTGAGTCTTCCAGGAATAAGACCAGTTTCTTTTTTACAAACTAACACTGCTACAGAAAGATTTTCCTAATATTATGGAAGAGTAAAATGAAATATATAATTTCTCAGCTGTATCTGTTATATCATTTACCTTTATAATATTCTCAGTCTTCTCTCTAAACAAACCAGCTCTTTTGGTGCATTTTGTGTCCCTTCTGTGTTTACTCTAACTTTTGCTCAACAGTGTGACCAGAAGAGTTCACACGTGTCAGACGCTGTCTCCTTGCAGGTCAGGCTTTGTACCCCTCCCCGATCCTGGGAAGCAGTCCAGCAGAGGGAGAGGAGCCTGGCTGCATTGTGGGAGGCCCCTCTCACTGCCCTCCAGGTCCTGGTGCTGCCTGGAGCCTCTGCACCACAGTCTGACCCTTCCACTGCAGCTCTGCTCTTACATGACACAGAAAACAAGAGGTTTCAAGAGGTTTTTCATAACCTGAGAGTGTTTTCAGAGAACACAAAATATTTCTACTCATATTTGGCACTTTCTATGTTGGCAAAGCAACAAAATTAATGCCATCTTCCTCTTTATGTAAGTGTATTTGGGTCCCCAAGTATTTCAGAGTCTTGTTTTCCCCTGGGCTACTAAGGGGTGAGATAATTTTCACAATGTTTTTACCTCTATATGTCCCAACCTATTGTTCTGACAATTCATCAAAGTATTCTACTGCCTTCGTTGCCAACTTTTCACTCTTCGTTCCTGCAGCACTTGCTTTCTTTTGTAAAACAGATGCTAAGGCAGAATTTTGCATCTCACCTCATGACTACTAGATTTTCTTAACAATATCTTCTGAGAAAACCTATCAACGACTTTCTGAGATTTCCTTTAAAATTTATATTAAATGGTTCTGCATAACCCACAGCTTCATTGAGATCTTCAAGATTTTTTTAGGAAGTTAAAATAGGCATGCTTCACTGTCACTGAATCAGTCATGCTTAGCATTAAGCAGATTTTGGAACTTGCTAACTTGTATTTCAGCCTTTCTTTCTTTTTCATTTGGCTGAGATGATCTTGATTTTAAAGTAAAATACATGCTGTGTTCCAGTGATTTGGTACAGCAGAATAGTCTATTTTTAAGGTAAACTTGCATGATTTTGTTAACAGCTATCAGCCTTGATTGATGCCATCTGCTCTGGGAGGTTTGTTATTTTAGTATGTCAATCATGGAGTTTCTCTTCTGATACCTCAATGTTTGACAGGCACCCATCTATAGTAATTAAATAAAATATGTAGAGAATGAATGTATTTTCAATCGATAAAGACTGATGAGAGGATATAATGCAGTCTCTCTAATTGTATCTTGTAATTTTTAACTGCCCCTTTGATCCAGCAAATCCACTAATTCTCTTTCAGGTATTTAAATTTCTCATTTGTTTGTAGAGATGTGCCTCTTTGCATTTAAAATTTCCTCTGAGTTCTCCCATTTTCCATCTCTCATTTTCCCTTGCCAATTTATGTTCCTTTCTTTTGGGTTAGCCAGGGCTAGATTTCCTTTTCCTGAAGGTTACCTGCTTGGTTCATCCTACTTTGTTTGTTTTTTCCTGTCTTCTTACTTCCTTTTTGGTTTCGGGGTATGCATACCTTCTGTGATGCAATTATGGTATGCTTAAGTAGTTCCATGTTGAGGGTAAAGACTGTAATGCCTTCAATTCTGACTCCTTTTATTCTCTGTACCTCTTTCCAACCCTCTCCTCCCTCCAAATCCAAGAAATTTAAAGGATTATATTTTAATTGCAGTGCAGTTTAAGTGTTATCTTGTTATTAGATTTCTATCTCCACCCTAGAAGGCTTTATATGATGTTTTGTGTTTCTTGTGTTTCACCAGGGTGGAGGAGTATTTGTATTAGCTTCTTTATTTAGGACTGGCCCAGGCCCAAGTCTCTACACTTCTAGAAACTCCATGAAATGCAGTTGTGACAGAAACAAGTGGCAAATGCAATTTCAAACAGAGGTCCTGCCAAGGCATTTTGAAGGGAAATGACAAATTCAGATTGGTCAGACCATTTGATGATGTAGCATGCTTCAGTAAGTTCAAGGGCACTAGCAGGGTTCTGGAAAAAAGCTGGATGTGTTGTCAGGCTGGTGCTCTCTAGAAAGGGAGGAGTTGCTTTGCTTTTTTTTACACCACAATACTGTTTAACCATGTTTGCTAAACAAGAAACTGAGAAAAGAGTAAGAAAAATTCTGGTTTAAGACCAAGAGACACACATGCTTTGTTTTAGCATCTCCCTGCCATGGTAGGACAAACTGCTTTAATTGGTTTCAAAATCCATGCATAGCTCTGGAACCTAGAGGAAAAATTGAGGCATTTAAAGGAAAATGCCCAGAGCACTGAGAACGGGGGAAACCAGAGGATCAGGCAGGAAAGAAGCAACATCTTGCCTTCTGCTCACACACTGAAAGGAGGAGTATGATCCATACAGAAAGTAAAAATTAGGAAAGGGCCAGGCAATGCTCTGAATATGAACAAATGGTTTGCATTTAGAGGCTGGCCATGAATGACACCAAATCACTGGACTGCAAAGATGCAACCAAATCCACACAGGTCCAGCTCAGAGTGGGGGATCTGGGAGTGTTTCAAATCTGGATGCCTGATCCAGTCCCACCCCAGTTCTGCTTTGGCAAAGAATCTGCTTCCCTTCCCTGCAAGTCGGTGCGGCAGCCAGGTGGGAACTGTGCACCCTTCAAGCCACATCCCCAGTTAGGATGTCTGAGGAGCACAGTAGGCATCAGTGCCACCACACACAGCAGTTGTCACTTCAGAAAGAGTGTGATCAACTTCAGCACGGTAGTATGGGGCCTATTTGGCTGTGGCTATGGGAGAAGTGTCCCTCCTGATGTATGTGGCAGGGCTGACACCTCTACAAGAGAAGAAGAAGCAATCTCCAGTTTCATATTAAGCTCTCTGTGGCTGTGGCAGTAAGGCAACATTACATTCATTTGACTTCAGCTTTAAAAGGAGGTGTGTAGAAGAGAATAATAGCACCAACATACTTTTTAGGGCACAAAAAATGAAAAAAAATTCTTATTTTTTTGAAACTGACCCTTGGCAGCCTGTTTAAAAGAGCTTGAAACTATCTGAATTACACAAGAAAAAAAAAAGAAAAACATGCCCACAAGGGCTGAAAAATCACTTCAGTAATAGATGACTTTTAACTTTACATCAGAAAATGTTTGGCAGGCATAATTTCAAAGTGTTAGGGAAATGTGTGTGATGACTGCTTGGGTGAAAGAGTAGATGTAGTCCATAGCGAGATTTATCAAATGTTCACATAAGCAATTAGAATCTGGCAGGGCCAGCAACCCGTGGAGAAGGGCAAAGAGGACCACAGCTCTAAACTTTGAAAAGTTAATGAAGCCAACTGATTTCTCACAGAAAATTTTTCTTTGAGTGTGTTCATGTGTCATGGGAATGTTAGTGAGCAGAAGGCTCTGACAAAATGCCAGCTATGAGGCATAAGGGAAACAAAACACTCCAAGCCCCACCAAAGGCCAAACCACCCTTTTCCTTTTTTGAAGCTGCAAAGATTCTTGATGTCCCAACACCCCTGAGCATCCTTATATGTTATCCTTAATCACACAAACAAGCCTATTGACCTGACTGGGGTTATCAGGACAGTCTTCCAGGACTGGCTCCTTTTCAAAGAGACCACAAGAGCACCGAACTTCCCAGGGCAGGAATATGTGCAGAGGCTTGAGCTCACCAGCAAAAGGAGCAGGCAGTGCTGTCTGGGGGATTTGTGAGAGCAGTAGCTGACTATCTGCTTACAAAAGGAAAGAGGGACATCAAGGCAAAAAAAGGAGCTACAGGGCAAGGGAAATAATAAGCAAACAAACAAGAAAACTGGCAGTTTCAATAAGAATGTAGTTTTCTTTAGTTTTATGCTACAAATATCTAAGCAGCTTGCTTTTGCTGTTCTGCTGGAGTTGCATCCTATCAAAGTGTATTCTTCCAGCACCTTTTGTTGCAGAAGAAGTTTTAAAAAAGTTTTATAGTTCAGACACCTCAAAGATCTCTCCTGCCCGTGCTCGACACACCACTGTTTTGCAGCAAGCGATTACATTTGGGAAGGCGTTTGCTTGTGCGATCCCTTGGAGCGTGGGGCCATGACAGCATGTACATCCAGCCTGAGTGCTGCAGACTCCTGTGTGCCAGAAACAACGTGGCACCAAAAGACACACACAGGGAGTAAGGTGCCCCAGACTTGATGCAGGTTTTTGGAGAGTGATAGAGGTGCTAGAAATATGTAACCGTCAGGCCTCGCTGCAAACGTCAGAGGAGGGAACCAGATGGGTGAGTCTTATGTTCCTTGTAAGAGTTTTGACAGGTTGTGGATAATTAGTACGTTTAGAGTGGAGATAAGCCAGGAATACCTTAGTCTTGATCCCACATGTGGGAAGTATGAGTGGGAGTAAGGGCTTCACAGCACCTCCCAGGAACAGGCTGTGTCCTACGTGTAAAAAGTCAGAATGTGATCATGTTTTTCACTTTCATCAGGACTGTGCTGACTTTCCAAGTCCCCAAGGATGCGTGAAAGTCATGTGTCTGTTTGGCCCAAACTGTTTGTAACTCATACTTTCCATATGAAGTTCACCATAAAATAACAAAGAGAAATTACTTAATTGAATTTGTTTGGAACCTAATATCAGAGGAGTGTAACAAATAGAAAACAGTCAAGCACCATACAGTCAGTTCAGGAGAACTTACAAATTTCAACACATATGCAGCTGCCTTGTGGAAAACAATCAAAACTACTACATTTATTATGGTTGTGCATATATAATAATTTCCATCCAGATGCGGAGAAACACTTCATATTTTGCTTGAGACTTTCCCATACTATTTTCTGGGACTAAAGGGGAAACTGTGGATCTCTGCAGCCAAGTGATTAGCCCAAGGTCATAGGGCAGGAGATCTGGAAGCAGAACTTTGGAGTCTCAGTGATGTACTTTAACCACAAGACCATCCTTCAGTCTCTTTCACGCTGATGACTTTGGAACTAGCTTTAAAAGATCCAGTGAGACGCAATGATGGAAGTGATAGATAGCTACACTAGGTAGCCAGAGGCAACAAAAATGATTAGAGACGTGGGGGTATTTCTAAACAAAAAGATTAAGACCAGAACTATTTCATTTAGAAAGAAAACAAGTAAAAATGATAGAATTGAGGTATATAAAGTAATGAATGGTGTGAAGGAGAAATCAGATGCCCTTCATGAAACAAGAGGGCACCTAATGGAATTTAAAAAAGCATTAGCTTATAAATGGATAAGGATATCACTCTCCACTTTATCTCTCAGCAACTTGTGGAACTCTCAGTTGCAGGACACTGATGTAAATACTTCAAGAAAGGAAAGATTGTACATAGCCAGTAACAAATACAGAATTTTGAGTTAAAGAAAATACTTCTTCAAAGCTACATTTTTCCCCTGAAAGAACCACCTCTCTCCCTGAGAAAGAGCTAACTTTTTTATTCCTGAGTCTCACCTGCTCACGCACAGAAGGCCCAGCAAACACTACAACTGCTTTCTCATACGTCCCCAAAACAGGAATACCCCTGCCTACATATTTTTCAGGAAGTCTCTTCCTTGGAACAGCATTAACAGCCTTAGAAATTCAGTTTTCTGTTAGTGGCAAAAATCATGTCCTCGTTTTGCCTCCAGGAATCCCAAACTGTCTTTGAACCAGAAGCCACTGTAAGGAAAATCTGGAGGATATGGAAGGTTGCACTGTCTCGTTCTGTCCCTGAGCTCACATTTGTAGCCACCTTCCCCCCCACCTCTTTCTCCAGAGCCAAGCTGCAGATCCATATAAGATTCCACCTTGATCTAGTCAATGACCATCTCTTGGATGTCTAGGGCAAAACCATTAGCCTTTTGTTTGTCTACACCGAATGGAGCCCTAATTGCCCAGCTTTCTTTTTTGACTCTCTTAGAGTCACTCCACTGGACTTCAAGGCTTTCTGTAACTTCCTTGCATCTCTGAGCTCCCTTTGATAATCAAGGTTTAAATTGTCCTCTGCCAATCTAGTCAGCCCTTTCCTCATTTTCTTTTGTAATGGTCTTAATGCCTTCCCCCACAGCCATCAGCTGGGACAGCTGCCTTGATATCATCATAGGCCCCCTCCCATACAGATGTTAAGCCTTTCTAACCCCTTTCTTGCCATACCACTTAGAGAAGAACAGGCTGCTATAGACAAATGGTGTCAAATTTGCCTGTTGCTGAAAAGCCAGGAATGTCTGTTTACCTTGAGTGAGTGGTCCTTATCGCATGGATTATCTCTCTTCAGTGTTTAGAAAAGCTTTGGTGTAATGGGTGCATAATGGGCTACAGAAATGATAACCATCTCTGAATTATACAGCGCTGGTCCCCTGTGCTGAACTGGATGGACCATCAATTTCTTCTAGGGCAAATTAATTAAACTTCTAGGTAAGCCTTGGCTTATTTAGAAAGTAGGACACCTTGGGGAGACCGGCATCAGTATTTTAGCTAGAGAACCCCATTTCATTCCTTTCTCCAGGTCCTAGCAATCAGGGCACTCTTCTGTCCTTCCCTTGACAGCTTTGTGATCATGCTGATGGGCTTGTATCCCTTTGTTAACTGTGATATGCACCTCTTCCATCTAATGCCACAGCCAAGTTCAGTTCACAGAGCAAAATAAATATGTTTTAAGGCAAAGTGCTCTACCTTAGCAGCTTTGGTTTCCAATACTTTGGTTTCCAACAGTTCTTTGGAGTTATTCTCCATTCCTCTCCTCTCTTTCCCCTGGCAACACCGATAGCAGGAGTTATTATTAATTACTTGTTGAATACCTGCAATGCTCTGCTGCAGCAAGAGAGATGGTGCTGCCCCACCAGGATTTATAAGATGGGTATACAAGCGAACTAGAGTGCAGAAAGCTGGCTGGATGACTGGATGATGGAGAGGATGTTTTTAAGTTAATGTTTTAAGAAGGTGAGAAAAAAAAGGAAAAGGGCTCTTTGCTCAGGTTTCTTTACTAAATCTCTCCTCTCCTTATAGAGTGGGTTGAAAATAAAATGAATGCCACTAGATAAAATATTAGGAAACCTGTAAGCATTAAAGGTCTAACTTGAAAAAAACTAAGAACTATAGAAAGAGAAATAATTTTTCAGCTGGAACTGAGAAGAAATTAAGGATCCTATCTAAAGGCCAAATCAGAAATTCCTCCCACTGACAAAACTTATGCAAAATTTTCACTGCTCATAGAAGCAGACAATGACTGAGGATTTTTTTCTGTGAAAAATTCAGGGTTTTTTTTTTAAATTTTCTATCAGATGGTCTTTGTCAAATTTCTATCTAATGAACATTCAAAATAAATAGTGGTTTTCAGGTATGGAAATTGCTTCTTGAGCAATTATTTATATATATATATTAAAAAGTGTATTTTCTTTAAAACAGCTAAACCTTTTCTCCACTAACAAAAATGCTGACGAAAAACTCAGTCAACTGTAGCCTATTGGCCACAACTAATGTCACTGAGGTACCAGCAGTGCTTTTCTTGTAAATATTCTCCAAGTAGGCCAGGTTTTAAAGACATGTGCAAAGCAGAGTATTACCAAATTTAAGGTCTCGCTTTCAATGCTGAATCTTCCAGATAATGTTTCTTAGAAACTATTGGCTAAACAGTCCCAGTTTATATCCATGTTTATTGCCATTTAGCTTGAACAGCTACTTCTCTTCCCTCTGGGATTCACTACCTGTGTGTCTTTACAGGGAATAGTCATATCACTTTCCAGACTACACATTGCTAATGCCTCTTCTAATCTCCTTTCAAAAGACAGACCTTCCATTCCCCAATCGTCTTTCTAGCTGCAGCTCCAGCTTAACCTCACCTTTCTCAAAGATGAATGCTTGGTGATGCACACTGTGCTTTAGATCGTTTCATTTGTGCTTTACGCGGAAGCGTTAACATTTCCTCATGTCTGCTGGGGATACCTCTCCTGAGACAACCTCCCATCATTTCTGCCTCCCCAAAAGACAACGTGGCTTCACAGTTCTTCCGTGAGAACTAAAAATTGACAGGCGAGGTCTGGCAAAACCTACTACAGCAGTAGGAGACAGTTTTGTTCCCATACCAGCTGCCTGCTTGGTAGAGGCAACAATCAGAGTCAGAAGTGGGGTGCACACACCTAAGCCTGCATACTACCAGTTACAGCCCTGCATGTTAGCTGTCCTGCAAATCATCCTGAATTACACCAGTGAAAATAAGGGAAAACCTATACATGCCTATACTGAATCTGAGGTCTGAGGCAGAACTGAGTCATAAATGCTGGCTGAGGGGGCACAACCACAGCTGTAAAGGTCTTGTTTGAGAATGAGAAGCAGAAAGAGCTATTAATCTGTGTGAGACAGAACTCATTTCCCTATCATCTTGGAGCAACCCTGCTGTGGAGTGTTACTTTTTGTTTTGTTTTTCTTAAGACTGTTCTTTATTCATGAGAGAACTGGGCAAGGAAGACCAGTTGAGTAAAAGCCACTAAATAATCTGTCGGGATGAGTTGTCCTTTGCCCCAACAGGCACTCCTAAGGTTTGTATCCCTCACCGGTAGAGTTCAGCTACATACAAACCACCTGCAAAGCCGCATTTGCGCTAACCTGCCAACCACATCAAACCGTAACTTCCATCGCCAGTGGGGGTAGGCAGCGAGAAGAGGAGCTATCAGGAAAAGGTTATCAGGTGAGCCATTCATTTCATGAACAGGGGCTTAGAACTACTGAACGTTCTACAGCATCAGCTTTGCTTCAGTTGGATATGAGATGTTGTTTATTTGATTTCTGGATTAAACGCATGATTTAAAATACACATTAGAGAACCCAGGATTATTAAAGCTACAACATACTTCATCAATGTGGAATGTGCTAATGGCTTGCACATATGTTAAGGTTTTTTTTGAAGGCGTTATCACCTAGGGAGATAGTAGCTACTCCCTTTGCCCACCTATAGACATTCTCTAAACATATATATTCATTTTAATTTACCAGAGAAGTAGAGAAAGAAGAGATAGCTCTGCCTGCACAAGTAGAAAAGATGGACAAATAAAAATGAAGATGTGCATTTTATATTTGTCTCCTTCTAACATCAAACTTTTTTCTTAAAAAGAAAAGAAAAGAAATTGTATTCTGTGGAAAGTGGGACAACAGAAATCTGTATTTTAACACAGAAAGGCTAATTAATTCTTTGTGAAACAACACAGAAGTCAGTGGCACTATACCAGAGATGAATTTTACCCAGGCTGTAAAAAGAAAACATAAGTACAACACAGACCAACAGAAAAGATCCCATTTAGAGTAAGAATTATGTTTCTGTCAGAAAAAAACAACTAACTAAATTTATTTCCTGGAAGGAGATCCAACTTGGCTCTGCTGCAACAGTGTAAAAGGATCCAAAATAAGTAACAGCAGGCATCTCTGCTAAAATTTGCTTCTGATCACATTATTTTTTCTCTAGTACCAGAGAAGAGTTGAGCACATATTGGAAGTGAGGTACAGTAGTTTATTGCACGGAACATGAGAAAGACGGCTAAAGCTCTGCCATTTAAAATTCTGCTCAGCCAGGGAGTCAGTACGTGGTCTTGAACAAACCACATGTACTTTCTGGGGTTAATTCCCACCTAAATGCTTTCTATTTCAGGCATATAAACTCAAACTGGAGGGGGCGGAATAGTCTTAATTACAACCATGTTTTGTATCTGCTTCCCCACACATTAAGATGTGAGGTCAGACCTTCACTGCAGAGATGTTAGAAACAATGAGGAGCTATCAGCTCCCTGAAGTACCAGTACCTTACTAAATCCAACTGATGAGTAGTTACACAAAAGCAGGAACTTTATATTAAGCTGTAGTGGTGGCAGTCTGTATATACCAGCACACATTAATAAATGAAGAGTAAAGCACCATAATCACAATCTGTGCATCTGTGTCTGCTTTATGGTATCCTGAAAATGTTTCTAAAGTAGTTGGAATACAGAAAGCAAAAATTATCATTCCTTTCCAGCTGGTCTCATGTGAAATGCTATCTGACTGTGACTGGCAGATTTGGTATTTTGTTAATTGTGAGAGACCCCACTTTGAATAATGTACAAACATTTGTTATGATCAGTGAATATTTCCTTTCACATCGCATTTTCTCCATACATAAATTTATCCTAATCCAATAAAAAGCCTATGTGAGCAAGACTTCTCCATGCAGCCTTTTCTCCATATGGGTGATAGACTGGCTCTTTTTACTACACAATGTTCATGCAATTTTTCATTTCTGCCTGAGATCTGCAATGAATGGAAGTCTTCTTCATGCAAAATCATTTGTTCTCAGGGTGTTCCAAGCCCAAGGTTTCATTCAGAGACATCTAGTAAGATGCATTTCTCAGAAACCAGTAACAAGGCACTAGACATGAGGAAATTGTTAATTAAAAAGAAATACCAAACCCCAATCAGGGAACTATGCTGATGTGACAAATGAAATTGGTATGGGGAAAAATAAGAATAATCAAAAGCCAACAGAGTCCTAAAGTTTCACAGTAATTTGTCTTTTAAAAATTAGATGTACACCAAATTTATGTTAAGTCAGTGTTTCTAAGGGACAGAGCAACACATAAGGTCCAAATATGACTTAAATCCAGAAGAATTCCACTGAAATCAATGGTTATAGCAGTGCAAATCAGCAAGAGATCTAAATCTGTCCTAGCTGATTCCAGATCTATCTTTTATTTGCTATATGGCTTCAGGCAAGTCAGTGACCTTCTTTTTATTTCTCAGTTTCTCCATCCGTAAAATGGTGATAATATTGCTTGTAATACATGAAGACTGGGGGGACTAGTTAGCTCCCTAACATGGTCTGGATATGGAAATTCCTGAGGATCAATCATTTTTAGTCGCCTCCATGACCTTTATTGACTCTTTATAATCTTAATACTTAGTTTTTTCTTGCTTGCATGTTTCTCTTTTAACAACCACAAGCCATAGCCTGGAATCCTTATTCAAGTTTTATGCTGTTTACTTCTGTGGCAGGATTCACATGAGAAAACCGAGTACGAGATTTGGAACTTGGCCCCAACAACAACAAACTGTGAGGATATTTCAAACAAAACTCATAAATTACTGCATGAAATTAATCGCATTTACATTATTTTAAGAGCACAGCTTATTAACTGACCCACCGATGCCCAAAAAACAAGGGCACAAACAAAAAAGTCGCAAATCTTTCTTCACCCTTATTTGAATAATGTACGCTGCGCTGGCATTTGAAGGAACAGTCGATTTTGTTCAAACAGGTCAAGTGGGGAAAAATAAATAATAAAGAACAACCCAACCTGAAAACACCCTAACGTCTGACAGCTCTGAGAGGGACCTCTAGTGTGTGCTAGAACATTTTGTGTTGTGCTCCGGGCGCAATTAATACACCAAAATCACCGCAGTCATTTTGAATAGGCGAGGGTAAATTTCGTCAAGCGCCTTCGACCCGTAGGGCCTGCATCCTTCCGCGGGCCGAGCATCATTCCGCAGGCGCTGCCGAACCCAACCCTCAACTATTAAACTGACACTTTTTTTTTTCTTTCTTTCTTTCTTTCTTTTTTTCCCCCTGGCCTCGGCGTGCACAAGGAACCAACTTCCCTGGGTCATCCCGGAGTTTCCCCACGCCGCACGCCCGCAGCGCCCAGCCCCCTTCCACGGCCCCCGGCTCCGGCCGCTCGGGGGAGGATGGAGCTGGAAAGTTGCCTTTCCTCCGGGCTCGTGGCTGGGAACAACAACTCGAGCCGCCAGCCCCAGAGCCCGCCCGGTGCTGCCCCCTCCCCGCACACCGGGCGATGCCCGCGGC
>NW_021939396.1:45122339-45235944 GCF_001715985.3 Manacus vitellinus | reverse complement strand
TATATATATATATATATATATCGAGTGTATATTTTTTTTCAGATTTTTTGCTGGAAAAAACAGTCTCATTCCAGCCTCCAACTTGCTTTTTACTCTCCTCTTGCACAGAAAAGCTGATTTTAATCGTTGTGATTAGTTTTGATGTAACGTTTCCGCGGGCGATTTCTGCAAATGGATGGAGTGTTTCTTTGCCAGAAGAGGGAAAAGCAGCAGATGATGATAATTATAAGGATTGTTGGTTGTTTCTTTCTTTCTTTCTGTTTCTCTCTTTCTTTTTATTTGTATTTAGATCTGTCTCTTCACTTTCCCGAGCTGACCTGACATTGCCATTGCACTAAGGTCGCACAACTTGTTGATTAGGATCACCTCCCGTTTTGATCGAGGGATATGGGATAATTTGGCAGTGGAGCAACACATTTTCTGTTCCCTTGGCTATATAACTTCCCAAATGACGTGTATAAAAATAAGCACATGGAGTCTGCTTTGCCCCAATCAAGTCTGAATCAATGCCTGGGGGTGATACACAAACTCATTTCAAATGTTCAACCATGCAGAATTGCAAAAAGATTGAAGGAGTTGCACTGCATTTTTTTTATTTTTTTATATATATATTATTTTTTTAAGCAGCAAAATTAAAAGAAAATAAATCTGTGTAAGCAAATCCAGGAATTTACCACTTAAGTTCATGTAACATCGCTCCAAATGCT
Organism: Manacus vitellinus; assembly: GCF_001715985.3. NCBI lineage: Eukaryota > Metazoa > Chordata > Aves > Passeriformes > Pipridae > Manacus > Manacus vitellinus. Next base: position 45,235,237 of record NW_021939396.1, on the reverse strand, counting down.
ACTAAGTTTCCTTCTCCAATTACCCAATTACAATGGAGCCTTGTCTTTTAAATTTGCTTTACCCTGGAGTTTGCAGCTTTCTTCTCCTGAAGATGACAAACCCGGGGATAACCAGATAATCTACAAATCTTATTCTTGATCAGTTTTTCCTTATTCTACTTTTCTTCACCTCCCACTCCACTGTATATTGCTTTGTTCAAAGCTACTGTGCATAGAAGCCGTATTAATTTGTTGTTGTTGTTGTTGTTAGAGTGGACTCTTTTGTCATAAACCCACGGGTCACCTCCCATTAGTGTCACATCCCCGCCGTATACTTTTGTGAAACGGTATGTTTCTAAGCACTTCACAGTCCATTAATTCAGGGACTTTGCTGACATTTCTTAGGAGAAAGACCAGGCAGTGAGGCCAAAACTGCCCAATAAAGCCCCTGAATAGAACCAGACGTGTCCAGAGAATATCTGCAATTAGCTTTTTATGGTATGTTTTTGGTATTTTAAAGAAAGTAATGCAAAATATAACAATCGCTTTTTTCTCCTGGGGCAGCTGCTGCAGCCTAAGGAATGACTAATTCTCTTGCTTAAAAACACATCCAACCCAATACATTCTTTTTGTCTTTCCTCTTCTATTTAAGTGATAAGCCTAATAACGTGGTAGAACTTCTCACAAAGGAATCACACCATTTACGAATGCCTTGTCATTCTGTTATGCGAGAACAAATAGGTTAATTAACCAGGAATGGCTGACAGAAATTAAAAGGAAAAACTAAGTAATCACACACTTACATGCCCCAAGAAACAGTCAACGTGGTTTGGTCTTCAAATTTTATTTTTAATATTCTTCCAAAAACTAGTAGCACGCAAGAGGAAAACCATATATGCCTTCCCCAGCTGGGTTTGTGTGAAACAGGATCATTGCAACCCTTACTAATGTTATGCAGCTTGAGCACAGTCATTTTAAACTACTTAGAGCTGGTTTAACAACTTAAAGATTCTCATGGTTTGTCAGTTCCAACACAGTAAAGAAAATTCTCAGTTTTCCACCCAGATGAAATAAAGAGTTTGCAAAGTTCAGTACACCTGTATCTTGACCTAACTTTATTTCTGTCTTACAATGTGTCACCACAAAAAAATTTTTTTATGGCTCTGTGTATGTGACTTTTAAATGCTTCGGTGCTCTTCTCTTTCTAATAAATAAATAAAGCCATGCCAGCAGCCTGGCACTCATTAGCAACCTGCATAATACAGAGAAAAATAATCAGTAAAGGAACAAATTTTAATTTCAAACTAGCAAATGGCTATTAATGGTGAACGGTGAAGAAAAACAGCAATGTAGTACCCTTGAAATATGTGAAAAACATCCTTGTACTGTTATTTTTACCTGTAGCAAAGAATTTATCAGATGATGTCAGCACTAGATAAGAAAATGTGTATTTTCAGACAGAGTAAAAAAAAAAAAATATTATCTCAAGAAGGCTCGTTTGGTAAAACTTTCATCACCAAGTCAGAAAATCACGGTTGATGTCACATCACATTCGTAGGATAGGGCCAAGTGCCCACTGGGGTAGTTGCAAGCCCTTTTGGGTAGATATTTTTGCCTCTGCTTGTCCACTTTTATATCAAGATAGTACTGCAGCCTGGTTCTTTCCTCTACAAGGGGGTCCAAAATATACAGACACATGAATAAAATCGAGGTTTTCTTAAAGAAGTCGGTGTTAACTGCTCCACTGAAGTACTATCTGCATCTCTTTTCACGTGCAAAGTAAACATTTCCATAGTACTTCCCCAGAAGAGGAGAGAGCCCCTGTCTTTGCTTATTCTTTCTTCTCACAGTCTGCAGTATCCTCAGCCTTCGCTGCCTAAACTCCGGCCTGAATTTACTGCTGGTGTGGTCAAACTCTGATCTAGGGATGTATTTTTGACATTGGTGGAGTTCACAAGATATAAATATAACCCATACAGGCTGCCACATATATCTAAATAAGTTAGCAACGTTTACCTTTATTAACTGCTTGGAGGTAATTTGCATACAAAGGAGAACACATTAAATCAAAATCTGTTCCATTTTACTTGGAGTTATCTTTCTTTAAACAGGTTTATATAAACTACACCGTGTTTGTAGATTATGAATATTTTACTGATGCTGAATAGCAACCTTAATGAGCTCAAACTGAGCTCAGTATTTGACTTCTGAATTTTTCCTCAAATCATCACCTGTTCATAATTAGCCTCTAGAAAACTATAGTAGCTTTTACGTATTATTGTCAATGTTACCAATTTGGAAAATTGCAGCTTTTGAAGAGGCAGGTTTTCCAATGGCTGCAGATGTGTCCACTTGCTAAAGGGCATTATTTCTGATTTAGCTGTAATCCTGTCTGGAAACAAGTACAGGGGCTCTTCTCAGGAAGGCCCCCATGTCAGCTTAACCTTCTTTTAAATGTTCCTTTCTGCAGTCCATGAAATTCGTATGTGTAGCAGTCTTGTTTCAAAAATATGAAGAAGAGCAGCTCAGTGTGGAAATAAAAAGCTAGCAACAGTTGCCTATATTTTCTCAGTGGCTCTTTTTTCTTCTAGAAAAATAGAAAGGATTTTACATTGCATTTGAAGGGGGAGATTTATGAACACAGTTTCTCCAGATTTGTTTTCCCCAAGGAATGTTAAAAAGAATGTATTTTTTCTTTATTACCAGTAACATTTTGATGCAGTATTTGAAGAAATAGATTTTGTTATTTAACTGTGAAATGGATTGAACAGTGTGAACCATACCAAACAGTGAAGTAGCCTAAGCAACAGCATCCCTTCTGCATTTGTGAGAATAACAGGGAATCAGGTCTGCTATAGGAAGGCAACTTAGGCAGCAGCAGGTGCTTCTACCCTGTTTCTAAGTAGTCCTTATGTACTGTTTGCACTTATGTCCTTTTGCTGTTATTTAACAAAAAAAAAAAAACAACAAACAAACAAAAAGAAAAAAAAAAGAAGCTGAACAAAACTATTTCCACATCCTACTATAATTCCTGGTTGTGTGGTTGTCCCTGTGTTAGGCGATGCAAATGCATACAGAAACAGGAGTGATGGATTTCCCTGTGCATCTCTTAGCTCTGGCCTCAGATGCCCAGATATGTCAGTTGTGCCTACTAGTCACTGTAAGAGGAGGTGATGTCTCTATTTGCATCACAGCACCAAAATCTCTTGTACTCCAAGCTCATTCAGTTGCCTGCTTCAGAGAGTAACACCAGAGTCTGAGCAGCTATTTTAAGGAGAAACAGCATCACTAGAGTGGGACATGAAACTCATTTATGTAATTTTATCATTGGTATGAAAACTCCCAGAGTGAACTCCCTTCTCTAGAAACATAAATTTTTAATGTACAGAAATCTCCTGGGAGTTTCTTGCTCCCTTGTGAAGCTATGGATAATCTTACAGGCTGTATGGGTAGTCAAGGGATCACAGAGTACTTTCACAGAAAGCCTCTCCAGGTTTTTGGGGCTCTTCTGTGAGTGTCTTTCAGAAGCCTTCAGCACTCCTAAATTCCTCTGCCAGAGATGGGAGCTAGAGATACTAAGATCTCTAACAAATCATGACACTTGTGGATAGGTTAAAGAGGTTAGAATATTGCCTTTGAGTGTGTAGGATTGAAAATGTGAACCCTGGTGTCATTGCCTCCTAATGTGCATATGCATTTATAATGAACTTCGGGAAATTCTCTGCATTTCTCTGATGTTCTCTGCTTTTCTCTTCCCTCCACAGTTACTCTTTCCCCTGAGAAGCAGCTTTTCTGCTTGCTTGGTGATTGCAGAGGCTTCCCAGGGGGCACAACAGGGTAGTACCAAACTGGCTTTGTTTCCTGCCTTCAGATATTTCTGTACAGAAAACCTGTCTTTGCTGCAAAATAGGTGAGAAAGGACTCCTTCTGTACAACCAGTGAGGGCAGAGGCAAGTCAGAGTTAATTTCTGCTCCTACTACCTTTTATTTTGACTGGATTTCCCCAGTGCACATTAGAAACCTCTCTCCTCTCTCCAAGCCAGATGTTTTATTCAGATTAGTCAATACAAAAGGATTAATGCACTCTTATGGTCACGGTAAGCTTTTCTGGGCTGGATCATGTGAAATACCAGCAGAGTTGAATATGGAAGGAACTTCAGTTGGTCTAAGCGTTCCGATAGAGCATGCAGAATTCGGGGCATAACTGATAATGTATCTCATGAGATTGTACAAATTGCTCTAAGATCGTTCCGATTTAAACACTGAACTCATTCTAATTAAAGACTACACTGAGGAAAAGTGGATGAAGTGTGTTTGTGTGTGTGTGTGTATGTTGGGGGAGAAGGGAGATCGATGTGGAGAAAAATAAATGTTTGATCAACTTGGTTTTGTCACTTTATATTTCAGTAGTCTATAACAGAAAATATGGTTTCTAGAGGTAGTATAATCTGCCTCATTCCCAGTTCATCTAGTCCAGAAACACTCGGTTTTACTTCATGGTCCTATTGCCAGAGCCAAAGCTGCTCATGAGAAGCCCTGTAATACAACAGAAGTACCTTCAGGGCACCATAGAAATTTATGTTAGTGTATCTCTTTGTGCATCCTTTGGGTGTCAGAATCTCTCCGTGTTCCTACGTATAAAAATGATTCCCTGAGCACACCTATATACACAGAGACAATGAGCAGAAGTATTTGGTGTTGTTAAATAATAAAACACACCAGGAATCTTCCCTCCTGGATTTTTAACATTAAAACTACCATTCTCAGAAGTGTTACTCAACCGTACCATGAGATTTTAGAAAGAAAATTGACATTGATGTTACAGCACTCTCTTTCAATAGAGATGTATTTCTAAACACACTCCTCCAGAAAATATGTGATATCAGCATCATATGGCAATACATCGAGATTGTTATTTGAAGTATGAATTTCTACCCAATAAACCATCCTTTTGAACCGAGGAAATATTTCAGAGGGATACATAATACAGCTTCAAGAGAAACTCAGGCTGTGAAATCTGTGTTCATGTCTGTGTTTTGAATAGCCCAAAGTCTACGAGTGCATATATTGGCCTGTAGCCGATCTGGATAAAGAGAGGGGCAGATCACAGAATTTGAACAGGGCTATCACTTCATCCGCCCTTCAGAAACAGTATGTTCCAAGATTTTAGACTTACTGATTGTATTGAGTGATCTGCAGATTTTAGAACCAGACTAATTTTCTAGACTCATTGTAGAGCAAGTACATCTTGTCAAAAGGATATTTGAAGGAGATACCTTCTGCTAAAGAAGCAGCAACTGTCTGAAACAATCCCTTTCCAAAACAAAAGTGTGTTACAATTTGTACTATATTTCTGTGTGACAGAGATTACCTTATGCTTTCAACACTATACATGAGCTTTGAAAAACTGGTGTTGCTAGCATTCTCTTGTTCTTTCTTTGTAGAAACTGGAATACATGGAAAGCAGTGGTACTTGTCAGTTTAGAATAATTTGGAGAAATCCACTTTTAAATCAATAATATTTTTCTCCCAGCCACTTCCTGAAAAGCAGCAGTTTTTCACCTCATACCGATTTTACATCATTGTCATTTCCTGGGTTTGCAGGGAGTTGTAGGAACTGGGCTACTCTGGTCATACTTGATGGATGAGTTTATGCAAGGGAGGAAAGGTGCATAAATGTTAAGGTACTATGTGTTTTCTTCTTGGTTCCATATATAGTATATATATCCCAGCTGTAATTTTTTAGTAATGTTTTAGTAAGGTCCCAGTACCTTTTTTTTACATAAGAAACCTGTAGACACTGGATAGTGACAGAAAACAGTAGTTTTTTGGGTAATGATAGCAGTTCAGGGGTACGAACCTTGTGACCTCATCGCAATCCTTATTTCTTAATTTCTTGGTCAAAAATGGTGGCTTACCAGAAGCTTGTTGATATTTTAATCCATGCCCTACTGGTCCTGTCACAGCTGCTAGGGGGACATGAAGAGACCTACAAGTTAAAGAGGATTTTAGTTGACTGCTTGTGAAAATAAACACAGTCATCTCCTAAGGCAGAGGCTGAAAATGTCTGCCAGGGAAAAACACTCATCTGGCAAAACTCTCCCTCTCATGCCACAGTCACTGAAAATTGCTGTGCTAGTTCATGCAAAGGCAATAGTGCTATTCATACCTCCAGGCAACCTTTCTCCATCCTGACCAGTGAAGACAGATGTTGAGAGAAGTCCCTCCTGCTAGACTGTTCTGGGTTTTGTTGTGATATTTCTCCCAGTCTTCAGTCTTCTTGTGAGCAACAAAACCATGGAATATACATAGTAAAGGGGAGATCCTAGAAAAGAAAGGACATGATGATCACCAAATATAAATCCAAAGACAGTTCAAGGAAAGTGGTATAAAAGAGGCAACACACAAGTAAGCACACATCGGCAAGGAAGCATTGCTGCCAAGGCCACATCCGTGTCATGAACCCCTGACAGATACAAATAGCAAACAGTGCTGGCAAAGAGTCAGTGGCTTGATGTCACTGGCATAGTTGCTGGTGTAAAGAAAGGAGTAGGGCTTGCATCAAGGCAGTAGACAGCCTTCTCCTCTTGCTGTAACTACAATACCTGTGTGCACAAAAAGCTACTCCGAAGTGAAAAACGACTACTGCATATTCATTCACACTGGTGAAGCTGGCTTATCCCTCTGTATCCCACCCTTCTCTTCCCTGGGAGAAAATGATAATGCAGCAGAAGCCACTTTGACTCTTATGACTTTGGTCAACAGAGAAAAGCAGTTTCTAAAATGATCAGGAAAGGTCACAGATGTTGAGAAAGTATTCCTTCGCCTTTGCCTAGTGATTTTCTGCCACTTTTGAACGGCTTGGCCATGATATTATCTCTTTTGATTTCTATCTTAGTTTTAAAGAATTTTGTTCTCACTTTGCCTTTTTAATTCAATGGTCAGCTAAACCACCCACACTGGAGTGATCCTCAGTTATTTCCCTATACTATCATACAGATAGACATGAAAACATACTGTTGTGACTGTGCAGTAAATTCAAGCCAAACTTAAATCAAAGTAAAAGCAATGAGGTCACAAAGAAACCCCGCCAATGTTTATTCCCCTATACTCATCCAAGATAAATTTAATTTGATCATCAGTCATCCCCGAATTCTGGATATACCAACACTTTCCAATTAATCTCAGGCTTCTCATAGTCCTCTTCAACTGCATGGGACAAATGAGTACCATCAGCAAGTGTCACTCACTCATTGTTTATTTTCCTCTCAAAGTTCACTAGTGCAAACACTTGGGGAGAGAGGTTTCAGTGTCCTCTTCAGGAGCACCCCATTCTCCTTCTTTCTCAGCAGCAGCCACGCCCAAACCCTGAAGGCTGTCAAACACCCCTGGGCATGTCCTAGGATCCTTTAATAGCTGGGGGGGGGGTTTGGTGTTTTGCAGCCTTTTTCAGGAACAAGCTGAACTAAACTAGATGGAGCCTGTGTTAAGGCTGGGTTGATTTTTCTTCTGGTATTTATATTCTGTAGCATGCCTTAGAATTTATTGGTCATGACTTCCTAAGAAGCTGAGTATCCCTGCTTCCCTGGGAGAATTGGGTCAATACTCTTTCACCTGCTTTACAAACATTGACTAGTTAATCCATGCAGTACCCCTCAAGATAGGAAAACGAGGCAGAGAGATTATATGACTTGCCCAAAGCCATAGAAGGAATAAGTGTCAGGCATATTATGAACAGGGCATATAGATCAAAGGAAATACAATGAGAACTCAGGAGTTCCTGTCTCCCGGTCTGCTTCTTACAACAGAGAACAACACTACTTTTCTACTGTATAGCATTTACAGGATTTTTTGTAAGGGATCTTGTCAAAAGCTTGAAGGAAATCCAAATAAATCATCTTAACTCTTCAATATTGGTGCAGATGACTTACGTTAGTGAATGGAACTTACACGCTTGCCAGATTTCAAGGAGAAATTATGTTGTAAGATCACAAAGGCACAAATCTCTTTCTGAAATAAAGTTGATACAATAACTTCCCTCTATAGTCTTAGCTCTACAGCTGCAGGATTTCTTTTTAGGTATGTGTTTTAAATCTTCTATTCTTAACTAATTTTGTTGCAAAACTTGACTAACTGAAAGGTTTAAGTTGCAAACTTCCTTGTAATGAATTCTTGGCTTTTTTGTATCATAGCACTTCAGGGAATGAGGAACTTACAAATAGATGTGTACCACACACCACCCTTCTGGATTTTTCAGAGAGTTACTTGTTGTACTTCAGTGGTTTGTATATCCCAAGAAAAAATAATTTTCCTGACAACTGTACTCCTTGTCAAACTGAAGTCAATAACAACGCTCCTATAGATTTAAATACCCCAGATTTGTACTTCTCATTTCTATTTTGATCTCTAAATTAATTTTACTGTGGGGATCATATCACAGATCCAAAGTGTAAGCTTGTGGAAACAAACATACTGAAATCTCATATTACTTTTAATACTGGAAATAAATATGTTATGTTACCATTTTTTGAGATCTTAAACATTACTTGACTTTACAGGAACTCCTTTACAGGAGCAGTAGTACTGAATACTCTTCTGTGTATATCTGTATGCATATATAAACACATAATCTATCTGTGAGCAGTAGAGTCAAAGGTGTGCATAAACCCCTTACTTCTGCATTTCCTAATTTTAAAATTATGAACTATACAATCAATGCTCTTTCCAGAATGGCTTTCTCCGAGTTTCCTAAAATAATTTATTTTTTAAAGAAAACTGAGAAAATCAGAAAGACTGCTGGGCAGACTGTGGAGAGAATTGTAAACACCAGTCTAATGGTATTTGATTACTTTTTACTGTTTCTTTTTTGCCTGGAGATGCCAATCCTCCTTTGACATGTCTCACGATACTTGAGTATTGTGCTCAGTTTTGGGCCCCTCACTACAAGAAAGACTTTGAGGTGCTGGAGCATGTCCAGAGAAGGGCGACAAAGCTGGTTTAGAGCACCAGTCTGATGGGGAATTGCTGAGGGAACTGAGAGTGTCTAGAGAAAAGAAGGCTCAAGGGAGACCTCATTGCTCTCTACCACTGCCTGAAAGCAGATTGTAGTGAGGTGGAGGATTAGTCTGCACTCGCAGTAACAAGTAATAGGATGAGAGGAAATGGCCTCAAGTTGTGCCAGGGGAGGTTTAGATTTGATATAAGAAAAAATTTCTTCACTGAAAGGGTAGTGCCAAGCACTGGAACAGGTTGTCCAGGGAAGTAGTTGAGTCACCATCCTTGGAGGTATTTAAAGGATGTGTAGCTGTGGCACTTAGGGACATGGTTTAGTGGTGGACTTGGCAGTGCTGGGTTACTGTTTGTACTCGATGATCTTAAAGGTCTTTTCCAGCTGAAATTATTCTATTCCATGATTCTATAATAGCAACAAGGTCAGTCACTGGTTTTAAGAGTTTTATTTTGCCCTTCAACCTGCTTATTCCCTTGCACTCTTTGCACTCTTAAACTTTACACTCAGAAGTTTTTACTCAGTCACTATTTTCTGAAATCTTATTATCAGTGGTCTGACTTAATCAGTGTACATTTACTTCTCAGTTCCCGTATTGTCACTGAACTAGCTAAACACTTGGGTGGAGACTTAAGTCTCATTAAGTGCAATGATACTTGGCCCGTTTAAATGCTTGAAACTGAAGCCTAAAGCCTCCATATTGTTATTACACTGATTAAGGAGGCCATTAAAATTTGCCGTTTGGAAAAATTAGTTATTTCTGATGTTGTTGTTAGGATGGCCATTCATTTGAGCATACTTCCTACCTTATAACTTGACAGAAATGCATGTTATGTTCCCCCAGCACAAAGTGAAAATAAACAGCAGCAAAACAGAAAACCCTTGCTTGTGGGAATGCTGGTGCTTCCAGAATGTCTGGAGCATGATATTTCAGAAAAATGGTCTCCCAACCAGTCACGCACGAACATGCAAAATAAGCGGGGAGTAGGTAAAATATTTGCTGCCATTGCCATACTGAATTCTGTAAGTAATTCTGTGCCAGATTACCTTTGACTCTATGAAAAGCATTCCTCCTAATGTCACTTGTTACAGCATTTGAGCATAGGGTTTGTAACACACTTAGATTCATAAATCTCTTAGCTATGATGTTTAAATAAACACAGCCCCTACACATTTTATTTGGTTTTTCTGTTTGGTTTTTTTGTTGTTTTTTTGTTGGTTTTTTTGTTTGTTTGTTTGTTTGTTTGTTTGTTTTTTATTATTATTGTTTTTTCTGGTTTCTTAGTGCCTGGTTATGCCGTGTGCATTCACGGGGTGAATGCCTGTCCTAGTTAGAGCAGCTGGGACCAGTTCATCACTGTATGGGTGTAACCCAAAACTGTGTATTCTATAGCCTTTCATGCCATTTCCCAGAAACTGTGATCAATAGACCATTTACACCACCTGCCCAGAGCAGCCTGACTCCTCAGGCTATAAACAGGGTGTTAAGAGGCCTGCGAGATAGGAGGATGCTCCTGTCCTCACACCCATTGTGGAACTCCCCGCCCTGAGGGAGGTACTGGGCATTCCTACCTGAACTGGAGGATATGTAATCTGGGGGTCTTGGGACTTTTTTAACCACTCATGGGATCCAGAGGAAGACTGCAGACCACCACTCTCAACCAGACTGCAACCACCACCCTCGACCGGACTGCAATCACCACTTTTGACCAGACTGCACCAGCACTCTCACCAACAGGTTTTCCCCTCTCCTTTTATTTTGGACTCAGGGGGCCCAACGAACACCACTCTGTTCATGCCCCAGGGTGCTGGGTTATACATTTGGGTTTTGTGGGTTAAAACCAATTGTTTGTCTGTATAATCGTACTTATTGTATTATTTTATTAAATTGTTATTCTGACTTATAATCTCTCTTTTGAGTTCTGTTCATTTCCCCTGCCGGTTTACCTTTAAACCAGCACAATGCCTAAATCTTGCAGTTTTATTTAGGTTTGGTTGTGCTGAGCTTCATTTCAGATTTGAGAGGACTCCAAAAGGTGGACAATGCTCTGCTGCCCCCGGCACATTTTGTCAGGTGTTGGCACAATTTCCAGGACTCCTGGGGACTGCAGTTTCCCTGCAGACCAGAGCAGGCCTTTCCATCATTTCTGCTTCACTGGGATGGGAGGTTAGCTGGCTCACCTTGTTTCCTAATCACGTATTTCTTTACTTTTCTGCTGTCTTCCTATCTGGAGAGTACTGGTTTTTCACTGTTTAACTGAATATCCTGAATAGCAATCATTGTCTCCTTAGGTTTACCTTCTTACCTCCTGCTTACAAATGACATGAGTTGAAAATAGTTGAAATGTGGACAAACAGATCTGAACCATGCAGATACAGAGAGTAAGACAGCTGGATGTAAGAAGGAAAATTTTGCTTGTCTTGACTGAATTTAATCAACACCTCTTGGTGTGCCTTTTGATTTGTTACCCTGACACCAAAGCCTTTAAGAGAGAAAAGAGGTCTCATCTGATTACATCCAGATGACTCCAGCAGTGATTTATTTACTAAGTTGACAATACCTTTAATTTTGGATAACACTTCCCTTGTAAATGAGATTAATATACCCAGTGCGAATGTGTAAGTGTTGCTTCATCCCTCACTGTCACAACTGCACTGATGACATCTTCCAGGAATCAAGAAAATTATTGTGAACTCATTGTGAAGTTTCACATTGCAGGGCGCTAATGCAAGAAAGGGACAGCAGTATTAGTTGAGCTTGAGGCCACTGTGTATCCAGAGACACTTTGGTTCCATGGAGATGTATAAATAGTGGTAAGATGATTTTATTTTTTAGGATGCCCCATTGTTACAGATATTGATACAAACATGAGTTCTTAATTGAGAGAGATTGTGTGAAAAGACAGGGAGAAAATGACTGTCACAGTTATCTCACTGACCAGGGACTACAGCATCAGAAATGCAGGTTTATGGCTTGCTTCAGAACAGAGTGGCAGGAGAAACCAGACTGGAAGCAATATCTTGTAAACACAGAAAAAAAATGCAGTTAATGTAAGCATTGGTTTGAGTTGAGCTGAGCTCTTTTTTACCAAAGTGAAGCAGCTCACAAGAAATTAAATAAAAATTGTTATAAAATGATGGAGTTTTTATAAGCTGCTCCTGCTCTTCCAGGCCAAAACCTTAGAAGGCATCAGCACCCTCTGTAAATGAATTTTCATCATGGAAAATTTTTTGCATACCTTTATTTTTGGCATCCTAATAAATAAAATCAATTTAACATTATTTACACAGGCACACTGTAAATTAAATGGTCTGAGGAGTTATGTTAAAAAAAATCTATGTGGAAAGAATCCTTACAATTCTGGTAATTTCCCCAAATGAACTTAAATTATGAAGGGTATGTGTGAAAGGAATTACAGAAGAAAGGAACAATGAGTATCCTGATAATTAGTCTTGACCCCTTCTCTCCAACCAGACTATCCTTAACATTACTGTTTTTAGAAGATGCTATTCTAAAATCCTCCAAACCAGACTGCCTTAATTGTCCAGTGGAATTTACTGTACTGAAACTGTATAGTTTTATAGTGGAATCTACAGTGTGATCATAAAGCAGCCTTGCTGTGTCCTAAATTTTACGACACAAAAATTGCTTGGAGGAATAACCCCTTTTGTTTGACACATTGGAGCCCAGATTGCCATGACTATGGCTCATGTTTTGTTCATGTGTATACATATGTATTTATTTTCACTTTCTGCTCATTTTCATATCTCTTGGAGCGCTGAGGCTTGTGTATTCACTAGTTTTAAATTTCTGCAGGAGGGGAGATGAGGAGTTTGCTTTTTATTTTTTTCCCGTTTATTCCCCAAACTCTTCTTGCAGTTTAACAAGTCAAATACAAAACATGGGGAATAAACATCCACATGATGGTACCATGCGTGATATGCCTTCATTGATTGGATATACTGCATTGGAACATCACACAAAAGAGCCTGTAATGCAAAAAAAATCAGTTGCCTGGAGCTTTGAGCTTTCAGATTAGGCTAAAGAGGTTCCCCTGATAACCAGCAGTGTTGAAACTTTCAGTATTATTTAGCTGCCCGGGCATCAGTAACAGATTTCAGTTAGAAGAATCCAGAGACCTAACACACTGGTAAGGTAACCCACCTGCCCTCTCCATGCTTTGGGATCAAAAAACCTATCTAAAAATCTTCACTTTACCAAGCATAACTGGGAGCGAATGCAACTCTCGCTTCTTCAACACTATCTCCGTCTGCGCAGCCTATTTTGCATCAAAAGATCCATTTGAAAGTAGAGATGCCTTAGAGCTAAATATTCTAAACTGACAGAAGAATTTCTAGTGGCACACCAGCCTAAAGCCATATTTTTATGAGGACATCACTTTCTATTTCTAAGCTTCAGTATGCACTCATGCTTCCTCATTGCCAGGAGCCATGCCACATCAAGTTGCCTCCTCCCAGCTTTTATGTTTTTTTAATGGAGTCCAGTTTTCTGCCTAACTTATGGCTATCTCCCTGACAAATTGTCAGACACCTATGTCACTAGGATGGAGGTGTCCTGGTGTGGCGCAAGCCGGAAAGGATATTGTAGGTGTCATTAAAAAAATATATGGGACAACCGTCTGTAAATCTGATTGTTCTTGAAGGTTAGGAGGGATTAAGAAAAAAAAAAGAAAAAAGAAAACAGAGACAATATGCAGTATTTAGTCCTTAAGTGTAAGATATGAACTTGCAACAGACAAAAACTTTAAGTTCATAGGGCTGAGCCTGGATTGCTTGCCACCTCACAAAGTTGCAGTGAAGGGGAGTTGTGCTGGACCCTTGGCACCAGCAATGCTTTGCACAACTGCCCTTGGGTTGCAGTCACCCTGAGGCAAGGCTCCTGACTCCTTGTACATCTTGTTCAGCGCTGAGCAGACTGCTTGCACTTAAATAAACTGCAATCGCTTCGGCGTCTGGCTAGAGCCTGACAAATCATACTGCTGGGTTTAAACAAACAATAATAGACCTTCCTCAGTTTCGTATCATGGGAAAGCGCTGCTTTTGCGGTAATGAAGCTGATTTTTTTTCCCCAGTGAAAAGACATCAGGGTTTAGCTGCTGCCTCACAGTATCAGGAAGTTTAACATTCGCTAAAATATTCTGAAGGACTAGTACAGGATTTCAGTCCTAAAAATTCCACATCCATCAAAGAAGGTAGGAATTTTTATGTTAAAAGAAGAAAGATGTGCTGTTGTAAGTCAGCAACTTAAATGCCTTTATCTATACAGCCTGCAAGACATCTGCAGAACATTCAGCAATTAAATATGCCCCCAGCTGAACAATAATGTTGTTGCTTGGTCTGCATATAAATTAAGAGTGAGTTAAGGGTGTGTATTCAAGATGGGCTCTTTTGTTGTCAATATCCTGTGCCATAAGCTGCCCTTGAAATCACCCTGAAGTCTGCAAAGGGCACGTGCAAAAGTCTCAACCACACATCTCTTCCCCTATCACCCCAATAAAAGAGAGTGCAGATCCTTCAAAGAGGAATAAGTACTAATCATTCATCATCTTCGATAGCTTAGATTGCCTCTCTACCTGCTAGAATATGCCTGTTTGGGAGGGACAGAGGAAGAAGAAAGAGAGCATAGAGTAATTTATCTCCAGGTCCCTGCTTCATGTGAGTACCGAGCCAGACTGGGAGCATCTGGTAATCTACTCTTCTACTACAACACCAGGGTTTTCCCAGAGGTGCCACCACTCATGGATGTTGGTTTTCAGCTGCTGAACTCTCTGCAGCTTCTCCTGCTTGGCAGTTTTGACTGAAGGGCCAACAGACTGTGTTTTCCTCCCCCAGAAAATGGCCTGTCTAGCTGCAGTTTGGAGCTCCCAGGTGTGTGTATGTGTGTGTGTGCATGCTGAAGGGGCTAGAAAAAAACAGCTGGCAAGGCCCTGTTTTGCTTCCACTGCAGCATTTCTGAGGGTGACTAGAGGATGTTAACGCACCTGGCTACCCATCAAATTTTTATTACAAATATATCTTTTCTCTAGTTCTTTCTGTGTAAGGATCCCAAAGTATTTTAGAGATGTTATTTCATGGAACTGCTTTATTGCTCAAATGAGGCAGACACCCTGGGGAAAGAAGGATGGGTGCCCACTCACATGTGTAGTAGCAACAGCTGCAGTTGCTCCAGGGATATCAGCCCTTGCTCTGGTTGCTGGCCCCTCTGCTCTGCCAGAAGTCACCCCTTGCAGAAGCACAGGTAGTGAGACAGACGCCTGTTCATGCCTCCATGGCTCCTGTAGGGGCTGGAGCAATGGTGCATGTCCATCCTTGTTCCCCAGGGAAACACAGGGAGACGGACAGGGAGGGCACTGGCACATGATGCTTTCTATGCCTCTTCTTGGAGACAGAGATAGAGAGTTTGAGTGGAGAGCTGGGGATATCGCACATCCACTGCAGCAGGGATGAGTTTTGCCAGAGCTCATCTTTCAGGACCCCCAGGCACTGGCTTCTGCTATGACTTATACCTTCCTTATGACTGTAGCACCTTTTTGCTTACATTAAATTGCCTTGAGATTAATAAAAAATAAAAATAATTAAAAAGGAATGTTTAGCTTTTGCCTGTTGGGGCTTATCCTCCTGCAGAGCAACAAAGGCCACATCTGTATCTGAAACAGAGAAGCACTGGCTTGTTCATTGCTCACAGTAGCAACTTTGCGTTGACAACCTGGAGAGCAAAAGAAAATGTATAACTATGTGGCACAGCACCTTGCATGTTAACTGGGCTCCAGCATATGTGGTTGGTTTTACAGTAAAAAGTCCAGTTAAAGCTCTTTCTTCTGGGCAGAGCTTTCCATGTCACTTCTCAGCAGGAAAGAGCTACTGATTCTGTACCTTGAATCTAATTTTAAAAACACCTTTCTTTACAAGCACTACAGAATATCTGTTTTCTTTAAGCAATTTTGTGGCCACAAACAGCTTATACCTCTTTTTCTTTCCCATATTTTTTTATTATTATTTTTTATTCCTTTTTGGGCTTTTGAAAAGAAGTCCTGAATTTAAGCTGGTACAAACATCACTTGACTTGTTACAGGTGATATAATGAGATAAACAGACTTACAGTGCGCAGGGTAACTGCCTTGCATTTTTTGGTAACCATATAAGCTTCTGTGAGAAAGGTACAGAAATACCCAGAAGCAGTAAATATAGTAAGGTGTGCACAGGGCAACTCCAGACCGTTAGCTAGGGACCCATAATGGAACATTGCCATCTTTAAAGGCATTTTTGTTTCTACAATTTTTATGATAGTTTTATGGCAATTCAGTAGCTACTGTACTTCACTGCTTCACAGTGATTCCTTTTTATCTCTTGAGATTATTCCAAGATGTTAGGATGTAATACATGGAGAGAAGAGCAATCATCACATAGCAAGTTACACATAAAAGAGTCATATAATCAATTGTTCTGATGTCATAAAGTCACAGTCCACTGATCTGATGTCACTGTGATGGATTGGGACTTTTAATGCTTCATTTATGGTGTTAAAAAAAACAGGGGAAGGGGTGGTTATGTCAAAACACATGCCATTCTTAATGTGGCATTAACAGAGCTAAATGGGATGCAGTGATATTTATTTATTTGACTGCAGAAGTGTGAGCCAAGTTCAGTGTTAACAGCATAAATGTGGCTACTTCTGTGTGCTTTCAGAAACCAGTGGGCAAGAGCCAGGAGCAATGAATATTTACTCCAGCTGAGGATCTCCTCCAATGTTTTAATTAATAATAAGGGAACTAAGGGCTTAACCAGGACTTTGCCCCAGGTCAGGGTCAGCACATGGCTGTGATATCCAAGTAGTAGCCTGGGAGGCTGTGGCTGGTGATGTTGCAGTCTGCTGCTGCTTCCCACATGCTTTGGCAAAGGAAATACCCCCAACTTGCCCTTCCCTTTCTTGCAATAACAAGGAGGTGGGGGGAGGAGGAGGAGCAGGGGCTGGAACAAAGGTCTACAAGTATTGCCATGGGCAGAACTCAATGGACGCAGCAGTCACAGAGAGGAGGCTCTGCTCCCTTCACTGTAGTCCACAGATAGGAAAAGCTGTTTGAAGGGGAATATATCACGTCCCTTAGTTTCCAGGTGAGACAGTGCAAGATGAGGCCATAAGATTCAAGGCATCCATAGATCACATACTATTAGGATTTAGGACTAGAAAACCGCCCTGTTTCAGTGTTCGCACTCCTGAGGCAATAGGTTGTTTGGAGGGGCATGAACTGGTACCATTTTTGTGGTCACTTTGTGGTGAGGAGAGGGAGCATATTACTTTTTTGATGGAGGAGCTTAAGGCTGGCATTTCCCATCCTGGCAGTCAGCCACAGCCCTTTACTAAAACACATCAGGTGGCTGTTTCTGCTCAAACTTTTATCAGGTTGGTCTTGAAAGTGTCACTGACAAGTTTCTGGGTCTATGTGCTCTGGAGACATGGACGGGTCATGAGTCCCAGAAACTGCCCTGGATCCACAGGTATTGGTTTAATCTTGACTCCTGTTAAGAAGCTTTTATTTGCAACATAGAGGACTGCAAAAATGAAGTTACTCTTTATCAAAAACCGCTACCATGAAATCACCACATACATGGGTGTTATGCATAAGAGCACCACTACATCAGTTTGTGATAGGCATGTGGGCTTTTGCACCTGGTCAGGTGTACATCTGGAAAAAAATAAGTCATTCCTGTGCAACACTCTTACTTTGTCCTGCTTGCAGTTAAAAGATGTGACGTTGCCAGAGATATCAGTGTGCTGTTCTTAGCCCCCCCCTCCCTCCCCTCACCTCCCCTCTTTCCAGTCTCCTTTTTACTTTCACTCCTTTGCCAGTAAAGTCCCCTCAGCTTAAGAGTGTCTGTCCTGACTCAGCAAAAGTGCACACCCTTGGAAGCATTTCAGGCAGGCTCTCCAGGGCATATTAGCCCTGTGCTGGAGAGGACCTGTGGGCTCACAGCCAGACAACAAACCAGGCTTCTCTTCTGCAGTGGGATGGTGCCTACTTAGTGACCAATGATGGCCAGAATGGGAACAGAAGATCTCACTTGCAACGTGGAATCCTCTGACTTCATTTGGAAACCTATTGTGGGTTCTCTGGACAAAAGTGAAGCAGTTTATCATTGTGTTCTGGTGCTGGGAACCTACTGAGGCATGGGAGCAGGGTTTTCCCTGCCACCAGAAACCCCGAAAGAACCACTGCCCTGTGCTGCTCTGCATCTTCTCCATTATCCAGCCTATTTATTCCTCCTCAAAGGCAAAGCTGGAAAAGAAGCCAAGGGATCCATTCCAGATATCTGTACTTGTGCATATTTTTTCCACCATCTTTTTTGAAGTATCATACAGTCCTCTTCCTTTATGTTGAAAGCAGAGTAAGAAAACTCCAATTTCATGCCCTCAGGCACGAATGAAAGAATAAAAACAACACAACATTTGCATCTGTTTATCAAGCTCTGTTCTAGAAGTCTCCATGTAGGAAAAAAATGGGGGGAAGAGCCCCAAAACTCCAGGTGACATGGAGCCATTTAGAGAGTACTGTAGGAAGGAAAGGCAGAGAAGAAAATTATTGTCATAAATGACCTAAGAATTCAAGGCCTTATGATTGCAAACACAAAGTCTAAAAAGGTTACATTCTCTTGCTTCTCTGCCTACCCCTGATATCAATGAACATCAGCTAAAGGTGGCTGAAGAACCAATTTCATGCATCTACTGTAGAAGGAAATGAACTGAGCCAAGGGCAAAAATAAAATTATACAAATGTTATTATAGACTAGCCTGCTTCTGTCCTAGTTTAATTCAAATTTCAGTGCTGCAGGCTTTGCTGCTGGCAGTAGCCTTCCTGAATAAATCAACATTTGCTTACATCTAAATTATTAGAGAAACATGTGACTTTGTTTATTGTATAAATTATACGCAAGGTTAAAGCATTAACTGTTCAACGGGCTTTGTGCAGCCACACAATTGCTCCCATCCCCCCCAAACCTTTCTCCCCCAACACTATTTTGAGGACAAGCCATCCAAGGAGGGCTCGGTAGGGGCTACCCAGCAGGAACACAGCTACAGGCGTAATTTTAGGACCTTTCTCTTCATTGTGCTGCCCCAGGGGAAATCACTCACTGCTGTGCAGAGCATACAGGGGATGTAAAGCACCCTTGTGCTGACTGAGTAGTTCTTCAGACCTACTTTGCAACAGTGTTTATGGGTGCAGGAAGTAATGGGGAGAGCAGTCTTCCATGCCTAGGCATATTTACAGGCAAAAGGAAAGAACCTGCTGCTATCAGGACTGTTGTGATGAGTGGAGGGTCCCATCTGCTACAACCTGGCTCTCTGGAAACACAGCAGCCTGGGGTTTGGAACCACAGCAACTCTGGGGCTCCAGCAAGCTTGTGTGTCACAAGTCCCAAACTCCCAGTGGGTTCTCCAAGCTTCATGGTTACTGCTGCTGAAGTTCACCTGGGAAGATGCTTGTTCAGAAAACTAAGCAGGTCTGTGGGCCTTCACCCTGCATGTACCAGCCCTGAAGGAGGCAGGGGCTGAGGGGCAGCCAGAGCTCCATCCCCTGCTGCCAGCTCTGAGTCTGTGTAGCAACAACTGGTATGGCCCGTCACAGCTGGACTCATTTTCTATAGCTGCTTTCTTTGCTGTTACTCAGATGGTAAAAAAAGCACTTTGCTTCCCTTGGAAATACAATCCTATTGCACAGAAAAGCTCTGCTGCAACAGTCCTAAACACTGCAGCAGTATAACTTCAAAGTGCAATATCTGGGATTATTGCTGCAAAGTATTGAAGGACCCTCTTTTTAAAAGGAAGAAAGTGAAAAACCCAAAGGAGCTCTTTTCCCCCAAAGCCATTAATGTCTCACAGACCAGTTGGTACTGTGCTTTTTGTCACAAGTATATCACCACACAGCAGCTGAGTAAATCTTTTCCACAAAGGTATCAGATGCCGCTAGTTCAGGGTCTAGGATACAGAATCCAAATATATGTCTCCTGGGTTCCTGCACTGAAATACTGTCAGGAGGTTTCTGTGGACAGGCTGAACTGAATGTTTTATTTACATTTCATTTACACTTGCAAATTAATATATACTTTCGATGCTGTTAAAGGGCCATTGAACAGAACTGTAGTTTTATATTCAGCAACAGGATGTAATTTCCCTATAAATAAAATTGTTGTTTGTTTTTCTCTGCACTCGATTATTATGGAAATGTCACAGTTTCTCAGCTACAGTGATGTCTAGTGAAATGAGCAGACCATTTATGTGGAATTTTTTTCAAGTGTCCTTACTCTTTTCTATTTATGCTAATGTTATTTCATGCTAATAGCAGACTATATTTTGCTTTGACACTATTAAAACCTGGCTGGCTTGAGTAAAGGGAACATTTTTATAGTGCTTTCTGGGAATGATCTAACACAATAAAACCATCTCCACTACAATTGTGGATTTGGAGGAGACTCTACTTGCCTGCCCTTCAATCCAAAAAGTGAGAAATCCTTTAGACATAAATTAATTTCACTGACTCCTTTTCCTATTTTTATTCTTTGTAAATGATAACTTACTGTGTAATTTAGCTATGCTGCAAGGAGTTCTTCTTCCAAGAGGGATTCTGGAATCATATATTGTTTATCTCAGCCTGTGAACATGAGGTTTACAAATCCCATTACCAAATAATGGGATTGGAATTCCTATTTCAATTTTTATGCATCCTCTTGCAAAAATGTGACCTCCTTCTCCCTCCTAAATAGCTGAGATCTTCCTTCTCCATTAGACAGGGCTCTGCATCATTATAACCTGTCCTGGCTTCCTTCCTGAGATTGCCATAAAAGTCAGGAGGATCTTTAAGTACAAGAAATTAATTTACAGCTTGAAATGTAAGCTAAAGTGAACTCCAGCTCCTTTACCTGAAATTTATATCAGACCCGTGAGAGGGGACTCGCTGATTGAGAAGACTCAGGGCAGAAAATGTAATCAATATTTAGGCATTTCTAACTCCAAAGTTACTCTGTCTTCTGTAGTAGCTCCGTTTGTGCCTGCCTTCGGAACCTCCCACTGAAAACAGTGCTGAGAAAAATGGTTTTGGGTTCCCTGCAGGCACCCCATTAGGGAACTTTCTCATGAATCCCAGGGCAGTTTTCGGGGAGATGTTGCAATGCAAGTTAAGTCTTCCTTGGCCTTATGCTGCTGCCTCTGAGCTCTTACACCAGGGATAAAAATCTGGCGCAGCAACGTCTTCCCTTGGTTGGAAAATTTGCCTCATTTGACTGACAGGCCTGGGCACCGAGGTCAGCTGGGAGGCCTGGCTGAACAGAAGGCTGTAATGAAGACATTTTCTCTCTCCTGGCTGACCTCCTACAGCCGACAGATTTGAAAAGCCTCTTCGCCAGCTGACAGGATGAAATACAGGCTAGGAGAGATCAAAAGCACTTACCATTTATCTATCTCGTTATTCATAAAGTCCCCCATCACCATGGTGCCTGAAAGCCTCCAGTGAACTAGGGAGAGTTCCCTGGAGCCAAAAGCCTCCAGTGCTTCCTCACAGCAATCAAAATTGCTTCCTGAGGGTTGGTTTGTTTTTTTCCCCTTCTTTCTCCTACTCAGAGTTTTTATCCATTACTGCAGATCATCATGGGGATTAATGGGAAGATTGAATCAACTGGGCAAAAGGCTTTTACTGAATTTGCATACACCCTCATCCAGCTTCGGTATTCTAATTTCTGATCAAAAGGCTTATTGTCGCAGTAAAAAAGTGGCTGAAGAGAGGAATTGAAAGTTCCCAACCACAAGGTCCTACCTGAGAGGAAACTAACAGAGACAAGTCTACCATTTTAAGACCAAGATTAGGTGTGTTTTATGCACTGTAAAGACAGGTAAGTGCATGGCTGAAATATTTGTATATAAAGGTACAGAATTTCCCAGTGGGAGTTTTCTCCTTGCAATTTGCACAGTGTTTTGACCATCAGTCATGCAAAGCAAATAGCTCAATGCCGTTAGAGAGAAAAAAAGACAAATATGAAAATGAAAAAGAGTAGTTCTTTAAAAGCATTGCTATAATTTTTACACTAACCTTATGATTTCTCAAAATCTGATTCATAATTACTGAATCTTTACTGTCGACACTACTAAAAATATCATGGCACAGATTTTTCCAATGAAGGACTACAGCTTTACACAAAAGCAAATACACATTTAGTATCTGATATCAAAAGTCAAATTGCAAGCAAGTTTGGCTCTCAATTTTCACCTGTAGCCTGTTCCTTTTTCTACAGTCTTCCAGTCTAAACTAAAAACCAAGATCAAGTCCGTCGAGGGAATGCAAAATGTAAGGTAAGACTAACTGATAAACAGCCTACTCTGCCTTGACATTGATGCCACCCATTTGTTTTGAGACTGGAAGCCAATTTTTAATTGACCTTTGCTCTGTTCCCTACTTGTCAACCTCTTTTTACGTCACTCTTCCACTTCCCATTGGCGCTGTGTGAACCAAATTCTTCGTTTTCTGAGAGGTGCTGGGATGCTTCAGTGACGAATAACCTCGAGTTTTTATTAACAAACTATGAAAAAATTTAGTTAAGGGATGCCAGTGTTTTCTTCTTCTGATTCACATTAAACAATCAGTGATTTATTAAGAGCTTGTTAATTAGTAATGTGGCAAACTTGACGATTAAAAAGAAACCCAAAGCAACAGAGAGGACAACCTCTACTGGATTATCTTATAGAAAATGCAATCAGGCTATAAAAGCAAGCTAAAAATAAAACTAATACCTTCTTCATTGACCCCAGGCAGTTGCAATTGGATAAAGCACTCTTCAGTTTGTTCCCAGCAGTTTTGTGCAGTGTTGCTCTATGATAGGACTAGTGAGTGTATTCTGCTTGGAGGAAGATTCATCTTGGCTGAGTGTGTGTGGGAATTCTGAGTCCAAGTGAAACCTTAGAAGAATCATATTTCAGGTGCCAGTTTTATAAATGCAGATTCAGAAAGAAATGGTTGCTGTCATAGAAATACCTACTTACCCCTTTATTTAAACATCTCAATGGCATGAGCTATGGTACAGGTCATTAGTGTGACAGGGTAGAAACACCTGGTCTAAAATAAATCTGTCCTTTATTGCCCAGATGGTGACAAGCATCCCTTTATTTTGTAATCTGCTCTATAGGAAACTGCAATAGCAGAGCTCCGTTTTGGTGTTTGGGTTTTATTAGCAAATTTGCTTTGTCATTATAAACATATTAAACTATTTAAAGTTTGCACCAGAGTTTACCAGAATGACTGCAGTAAATTACATAGTAAAACTATACTACAGTATAGACTATTCTGTAGTGATTTACTATACTACCATGCTGTAGTATAAAACTGTACTACATCTGTCAAGGAAATAAATCTAATGTCTGGTGAAGTGTCCTTTGCTGGTTTATAGGATAGCCTTTGGTCTCATAGTTATTAATTTACAAAATTTGGTCTTTCATAGTGGGCTTCCACTAGCTATTGCTAATTAAACAAATTCTGCCATACGTGTAAAAGTTATTGGAATGTATTCTGAGCAACAAGCTGTTCTGCCCACATGGGATATCTTATAAATTGTACACAGAGCAGTGCAAAAGTTATTAAGCTCCAGTGTCCTGTATGTATAAACAGTCTTGATTTTTTGGTTAGGAGCATTATGTTCTATCACATGAGAAACTTGGGCTGTGGTGTTAACCTCACCTAGCTGAGAGTTTAGGAGCATCGCAGAGGTGATACTTTTAGCCTTGGAGGGATAATGTATCATACTTGAGCACCTTGTTCACAGCAGTGCTGCAGTCCTGAAATAGGCTATCATCACTTCTCAGAGCTGATGGCTTTCTGCTGCAAGGTAGCAGCAGCACCTAATACTGTGAGGTGAGGGGATGTGGGGGTAGAAGGCCAGAATTTAATGAGGAACAATAGTTTGCAGCAGTGCTTTAAATTCCTCAGGCTTGGTGTCCCAGCAAACTCTGGGTAAGTGAGGATAGGCACAAATAGCTTGGACTTTCACACACATAAAAAAAAAAAAGAGTGTTTATATAGCTTACAATTATGCAGGGATCATTCAGAGAGCTTTACTTTTTCAGGGACTGTCTGCAATGATGCAGTGCTACACAATTACACACAGCCGGCCCTAAAGCAGGGTTTTGCTCCAGCTGGCACACAAACCTAAACCTTGCTCTGCCCAGGACAGATGAGAACAAGTGGCAGTGCCATAGGACATGTCATGAAGTCTCCAGTTCTCCACTTTTCTCTCTCCAGAGGAACTCAGCCTCCTCTCTCATTCCCAGCTGAAGGAACCCTGAAGGATAAGGGTCACTGAATTGTCTCTCACCACTTGCTGAGTCCTCCATTCAAGCTCAGTGGCAGCTGTGGAAAGAACCTGCTCTTTTTCTGGCAAGCTGTTAAAAAACCGGTTCCATGATCCACTTCGGACAGGATTCCAGTCAGTGAACCCTAAATGTATGTTAACTGTATCTTACAATAGATTAAATACCCAAGCCCCTGAAAGAGGCAGAACTGAAGATACACCCACTCACCCATGGTTTCATGCCATATTGCACCTGTATCTGCTGTTTTGGCTTCTATTATGAGGTCGCCGTCTTTTGTCAAGCACTGTGTAGTGTGTTTTGACACAAACTTCTGTGGTGGCCAGACACTCAAATGTTAGCCAACAGCAAATAGCATGACTCTGCCCAAAGAAATTCTAGGTAATTTTTGTGCCTTTAAGACTGGAACTTTGAAACAGCCCATAAGCTGTTAAGAAATTGGTTCAGCATCAACAGAGGAGTGTGGTACTTGATATGGTGGTATTGCAAGCTCAAATATGATGCTGCAGTAACACAAACAAAGCTTTCAGGTAAGCTGACTTCCAGGAGGGAACCATGCCTGTACCCACTGCTGACTTTGTCACGTCAGTGGGGAATTCTAACCCAGGTGATTCATTTTGCCTAGCTGGAGAAAATGACAAAATCTGAATCCAAAACCTGATGATTATGAGTACAAATGGTTGCATGGTTTTTATGACTGTCCACATTAAGGGCTTGGCATCCCTTTTCCAGAGCCATAAAACTAAAACCAACAGAAGCGATGCCAAATCTAGACATTTCCATTCTTGTTGTAGCTACAGAGGTTCTGAGATGCCCACAGGATGTAGGGATGTATGTATATATCAGAAGCACAGTTGGTGGATGTGGTTAGGAAACAATACATGTTCAAGCACCAACCTGCTGGTGGTGCTGTAGAGTGAAGCTATAGTTGTGTATTCTTTATGCACTGAACAGCACTGGCTGAAGGTGTTCCCGTCCTGGTTGCTGGAAGTTATTACTCCTGCCAGAAGATAGGATCCAGTGAGAGCTCCTGGGCCAGGCATCTGGGTTAGGTTACTGAGAAAAAGAAGGCAGTTTTTCTAACTGTCTGGCTTGAAGCAGACGAGGAAAGGCTTGAGTGCCCTTTTCTTGGCAGAAATGAGGTGACAATGCTTTCTGGTAGGGGCATGGTAACCCCCAGTTAGGAATGATAGTCTTTGACAGGCACAGCTGTTTGTAGAATCCATGACCTAGTATGAAAACTTCAAGCATCACTCAAAAATTAGCTAGACGATGGCAAAAAATATTTACAGATGGGAAAAATCTGGCATTAGAGGCATTAGAGAGCTTGGCACATAATACTGTGGCAGCCACAGGGTTGCAGTACTCCTAGCTCACATCTTCCTCCTCCAGCCTCTCCCCACTTTTGCCTTCCAGCCTTCTCCAGTGGTAGGGTCAATTGGAAGAGTGATCCAAGGGATGTCCTTCCCCATGATGCCATCCAGCATGGTCTGTCCAGCAGCAGAGATCCACAGTTCTGATATGAAAGAAAGCACACACACAGCCTACAGTTTTGGCTGCCTGCAAAAGCAAGTGCTGGCCCTCAGCCCTGGCTGCTGGAATGCAGAAGAGCAAGGGGAAGGAACAAAAGCACTACTTCCTTTCTCTACTCTTTATCTATGTATTCAGTTAGTTGAGATGGTTTATGATGTTGTCTGTTCTGTGGGCAGCCTGTCATCCTCAAGCTGCTGTAACCTTGATTAAATCCAAGTACTTTAATTAGAAGAGAGCTGTAGCTCTGCATGGTAGTCCCACACTCTGCAAACAGCGGTAGGGAAGTACAATTACACATAGTGACAGATGGAGAGCACTAACGTAGGTGTTAAACCCATGTGTAGCTCACAGCCCAACAGGGCTGGCTTAGCCCCATGGCTTTTCAAGACAAATGAGCTGAGGAGTTGGAAGTTGACAGAGTGAGTGTGTCTTTCATAGTAGGTCTTAAAAATCGAAGTCTCAACACCTTTCATCTGGGTGGGGGTTTGCTTGAGAAAGTTTAGCAGTAAATTTTCCTTTCCTTTCTGGACTTTCTCCCCAGAAGTGAGTCCTGGTTTTGTCATACTTTGGGAAAATTATGCAAAAGAGATTTTGGTAAGAGCCTGCTTCAGGTGGGTAAACAAACCAAAATGACAGATGTCTTTAGCATTGAAATTTTCATATAATTGTATTAAAATCTCTTGTAAGAGTTGAATGTTGATCTTCCTGGTTTCAGCTCCCCTCTTTTATGGCATTTTCATTCTCAGTGGATCCCTTTACCACCAACAAGTCTGAGATCTATGAACTTGAAAAGGATAACAAGAGGTAGCGAGAGAGAAAATAAGCCCAGAGATAATTTTTCTGTCTCTTGATCAGTGTCTTTCCAAGAGAGGCACATGCAGGAATTCCCACTGCATTGGCCACAGTAAATGAGGCTGCAAGGGACTTTTTCTCAGCAGGTGACAAGTCCCCCCTTGAGTGCTTAGCACATGACACATTAATAATATCACATACTGTTTCCAGACTCAGGTACCTGTCTCCCTTTTGCAAGTTGGGCCTGGCAACACTCTCCAGGATGGTAGCTATGGAACATAGTCTAGTGACTTTCTTTTCATCAATTAAAGGGCTAATGAAGTCTCACTGTAGCTGAACAAGTCAGTTTTTTTCTGAGGATCTTTTGCATGCACACAAGGAGAATTGGGCGAGGGGTTGGAGCTTTTAGTCTCAGAATGGTACAAAGAGTTTTACTGGTGCAAGTACAGCTGTGGAAAACAGAGGGATTATTGTTTAGCATACCCGTGTTTCATGCAGAGCCAGGGAAGTGCCGATGAAGCCGTCACACTTGAGGGGAGGGAGGAAAGAGGTTTGTTTATTCAGTAGGGTAATTATAGAGAGACAGACAAACACTGCTCATGCTCCTCAAAAGTGCACCACCCCTCAAAAGGCAACATCTGAGGTCATCTATTAATAGGATTTATGCTACTGAGCAAGCTATCTGGAGAATACAATAGAAATTAGTTCCAGGGCACCTTTGCTTTCTAATACTTTTGCAATCCCAACAACAAACAAAAAAGTCAAGGTTGCCATCTTTATTTTTTGAACGCATAAACTTCTGTCTGAAATTTGTCCGAAGGTAGGCAAATGCCATCCAACTGCATTTTTTTCTTTCAGTCTGCTTAAAAATCAGCACAAAGAATTCCTCATTGACTTTAATAAGGTTAGAGGGAAAGGGGTAGAGGAAGGAGGAAGCAGCTTTCCACCTATCTTAGCCAAACAGTTGGCTGCTGCGCAGGGCTGTGAGGTGTAGGCTCAGAAGGTAAAACCCTGGTGATAGGGTTCCTGGGATGCAGCTCTGTCTCTGACTCATCTCCAGAACTGCCTACTGCCTATGTTAACTGGAATGCTGCAACTCCCACACAGGAGCTAGAGGAGTCAGAACATTCCTCTGGCTGTCCCTGCCCTTTTCACTCCCTAGAGAAAGGTGCTTCCACATAGACCTTTGCTACAGTTAAAGGTCTGCCAGGTACATCTCTGCTTATTTTTTTCCCCATTTGCTTAAGTGCATAAAGTCTGGATTTCTTCTTGACTGTCTCAGCATATGCTGGAGGGGAGGGAGAGGCCACATGAGACTGCTCTCCTGACTGTGCCCTGGGGGTATGTCTGCACAGCCCCCATGGAGCAGATGTGGGCTTGATGTGGGCTTGCTTTGCCCAAGCCACACACAAGTGTTACCTTGCTGTGTCTATCCTTTGCCTCCAGCTATGTGGTTTCCTGTGAAGAACTCAGGGCTTGAACTCTTGATCAAACCCAAGATTTGATACCTCCAACAGATCAATCCTCTCTTGGTGGTCCGGCTGTGTAAGGAGACCTCATCACTGACACACTGCATAGGTGAACAGAAGTTTTGAGACGGATTTTACGGCTGGTTTTTTCCACCTAGGTGAAAGGAATCATCACGTGGCAGAAGGAACAACTTCTGGACCTGTTGTAGATGTGTTCTTTTGCCAAAAGACAGAAAATGTTCCTGGATCACGGAAAGCCTGAAGGCTGTTATTCGGGAAAAGCTGAAGGAGAAGCACAACTTGAAATACCAAGTGCGGGTCGCATCACTCCAAAATAGCTGTACCACAGACATTATGAAAGAGGAGGGTATAAACACACAAATTCAGTGGCTTGTGAACAAAAGGGGAAAGAAAAATAGAGGACATTAAAGACAATACTCTAACATTTTTTTCAGGAGTCTGGAATTGCAACATCACTGCTGGCAAAATTTGCAGACAGCTCAAAGTGATAAACAGAAGTGGCAACAATCACACAGTGATCAAAATACCTTGGAGGAATGGGACCATTTAAACAAAAAGCATTTCCGTGATAACAATATGAGCTGAAAGTGAGGGACATGGGAGGTGGTCCACAGGGTATAGTAGAGGAGGCAGAGAGGGCTCAAAAAGGAGCTGAAAATGAACACCCTGTGGGACTCTCTAGGTCTATGAAGGTAAGAGCAGGGAAGGAATAGTTGTTTTGTGAAAGCCTGGGTGAGACCAATACTGGTGTGCTACCCTCAGACCTCGTGTTCACATGGAAAGGGAATTTGGAAGAACGAAAAAGAGCAGTGAAGAGAGTCACATAGTTGTGCTGTGGTGCACGAGTACAAGGACCTTGAGAGGGAAAAATTACTGGCCACTGAGGGGCTCTAAACTAGAACTGATGGCTGGAAGTTGAAACCACAGAAATTCACATAGGAAGTAAAGTGCAGGTTCTCAAAACAGAGGGTGATTAAATGTGAAGTAAAGGGTCCAGGGAGGTTTTGTTTCTCAGCATCTTTAAATCAAGAGAAATTGGGGAATATATTACTTGAACAAACTTTTTTTTTACTTAAATTTGACAAATCTTTGATCCCAGATGAGTGACCACAACTTGTGAGCATAAGGGAATGTGCTGGTTTGTGCTTAATTGAAAAAACAGTGTATGTAGTGCTCAGGGTCTGTGTTGCTCCTGCTAGACATTCACACAGACATTTTGACTTTGTAATGTGAAAAAACAGTTAAAGGATACAGGATATAAGATGATCAGAGCCCAAGTGTCACAAGAGCACTGATTAAATATTCTGATCTGAGTGTAATGGCAATGGCAGATTTTTCATTCTAAAGGTAATGCTGCTAAAACTTTTAGTGTTTGCATATTTCTCTTCAGTTCTACCAAATATGGGGCATTGAAAGCCTTCTGTTTGAGGAAAGGATCTATTTCAATTGCAGGGAAATAATCACTGCTTCAGCAATTTCCTTATCTTCTTTTGAGCTGCTGTGGTTTCTAGCACAGGTTTCACGTGCTGATTCTGCCCAAGTCTGTTGGGATTTTTGATCCTGGAGAGGTAACTCTGCAGATGATCTTGAAGGTCAGATGAAGGCAAGAGAACTGCGAAACAGCATGACTTTGCACCCAGCTGCAAGCCATTTGGGAAAAAATAGTTGCAACTGGAAAGCCTTTGTCCTGTTAGCCTAAACCTCATGGGGACAAATGTCTTTCTTCATCTAAAGGGTTAGCATTTCTTATTGGAGCTGTACAAAGAAAAGAAATTAACCCCCCTCGTGGCATGTGATGTTCTATTAGCTGATATTGCCATCTTTGTTTATCCACTCCTATGCCACAAACCCTGAACATGTGCTACATGTCCTTAGGCATTCATTGGTTAATTTACTTGTGGAGAGTAAGGCAACAAAATTATAATAATAAATTACAAAACATAGTACAACTAGAACAAAGATACTCCACAAAAATTCTTTCTGGTTTTTTCCTTGGTATTTCATCTCAGTCAGAGGTATAATATAAAACTTCAGGTGAAAGTATGGTCTGTCACATTAATAAATCTTATGAGAAAAACTAAATAATTCATTAAAACAAATTAACAAGTTAATAAGAGCAGCAGTGAGTTAAAATACAATAAAATATTATTAATACATCTCAGCCTGTATCCAGAGCCTGTTTAAAGTGAATCAATGCACAATTAATGGGAAGTTGAACTCAAGGTTTTATATGATTATGTATAGGGCAGATCATGCAATATCATCTAATCTGCAAGGTGTTTAATCTCTTTAGCACTTCTGAAATGAAACCAAATGTGATCTGGACTTCGGGCTGCTCAGTTACTGCAGTGTGGGAATTTTAGAAGTAAGAGAAAATGATAGTCAGAAAATAACATATATTTTTGTGGGAGTAGTCTCCATAGTCTCCAAATGCAATTTCCTATATTCATAATTTTTTGGTCTAAATAAAAATATTTGGGTTTGAAT
Source organism: Manacus vitellinus (assembly GCF_001715985.3). Lineage (NCBI taxonomy): Eukaryota > Metazoa > Chordata > Aves > Passeriformes > Pipridae > Manacus > Manacus vitellinus. The sequence continues at coordinate 45,204,585 of NW_021939396.1, read as the reverse complement.
AAAAACATCAGAATTCTATATAAAACAATGACAGTTTTAATTGTCGCGCATTTGTTTAGAGTGGGTTGTTAGACCTGCAGCATTGATTCATGAACTTTTCCTCTTTTTGCAATGGGATTTCTGTGATGGCAAAAAAAATTTGAACAAAGGAGACTGTTAGGGGAGAAAAAGCTAAAGGCATTTTTGGAGTCCAGGAAAATGAACTGCAGTACAACTCTTCTGAGATTTTTGGGTGCGAACAGAACTTGAAGTCCTGCTGAGTGAACCCATTTATGTGCTATCCGGGGTGAGGTGATTTCATTGGGACTTTCCAGACTTGGCATTGAAGAAGCAGGTTTCATCACTTGAACCTTTTGCACAACAACAATTGGACATCTTGAAGTAGATACTGTGGGTTTTATATGACTTCAGTTTATCATGTGTTTTATGTGCACATAGGGAAATAATCCAAGAACTCATAGAAATTCCTAATTTAAACAGACACCAAATACCAGGTGTAAAGAAAAGTATTTCTCAGTGAGAAAACTGTCAGATTCGTCTCTGGAAGAACTTACAGTCCATTCTTGAACATTTCATTTGAGATAAGTGCTGGTCTTCCTGGGGACTAGGCTGGGCTTTTGTATCTTAGCAGGGCTGTGCTCCCTCAGGAGTTTTGTAGGATATAGTATTAGGATATTTTTTTTTGCTTTGGTGGGTATTCTGGAAGTAAAAAGGCAGTTATGGCAGCAGAGGGAATCGAGATTGCTGAATTTTCACTACTGCAGAGGAGACCACAATAGGAAGGAAAGCTGAGGCCAAATCTTGGTTTCAGAGAAAGAGGGACATTCCCCTCTTCTATTGTAATAACCAATGACAGCTGCAAAGGCATACCTGCATTGCAGTGTGATAACTTGTTTGCCTTTCCTCTAGCCCCAAGCACAGTCCTTCCTGGCTGCCTGATGTTGAGTATGGGTAACCCAGCCTAGAAGGGAGCACAGCAGACAGCTCTAAGATAACCCCCTAGATAAACATGTGAGTCAACTTGGTAAGTTGAGAGAAACAGGCAGCTCCTAAAAGCAGAGATGTCGGGGCAGGGTGTGTGCAGACAGGGGTGTACAACTCATTTGGTACATGTCACCAACACCTTCTGCTCTAGAAAGGCAATATGCCCCTCAGAACTGATTAAGAGGAAAACTAGGAACAAGGATGTCTTCTAGAGTGATCTCCCAGCTTTCCTTCCCTATGTCCACCTTGGTTTTATGAGGTATACTGGAGACCAGTGTCAGTAGCGTTGCCATGACAAAGTCCCAGATGCTGCTTTGGGTGAAACCCATTTCTGCAGAGGCTGAAGTCGGAGGGATGTCATGTCTTCAGTGTCTTGTCCACTTGTCATATGGGAGGGAACTGAGCTGCCTTCTGGGTAGGTGCCCACAATGGATGCGATAACTCTGCTCTGGATGTGCCCCAGTTCTCAATGCTGATCAATGCTGATGATGCAGAGGCTTAGATGCCTGACTTTTGGATAGCTGAGGAAGTTATTGCCACCTGTCTGTAGCAGCCTGGAGATTTTCAACACTGTATCCCTCAAAAGTCTGGCTCTTCACCAAGGACTCTCTCCTCATTATGCACATTGAGTTGCAGCAAATGCAATAGTACTTGACTTCTGGTTAGTACTAAGATACGATGGAACCAGTGTGAAACTCTCTTTGTGCCACCTCAACAGCAAAACAACAGATTCTGCCTGAGTGGGAAGAGAGGAATCCCCCATGCAAAGGGAGTCCTTGTCCCCTGTAAAAGTGCTTTATGTTTTCTCTACTTGGCTCAGCCCTATGGACACTTCCAGGGTGCTGCAGACCCATAGAAGGGTCTCCCCCTTGTCTGCAGTTCAGCAGTGTGGGACATTAGGGGCAAGAGAAGCCTTCAGAGGTGTGGATCTCCCTGCTGTGCTGCTGGTGGGGGTCAGATTCATGGCAATTCTATTTTTTCCTCCTGTATTTGGTTTGAAACCTTTATCTGGGTTAACTTTCCGTCTGGTGATGCAGATGTTCAGCAGCCTGCATTCTTTTGAAAATAATGGCTTATTTGTAGGGCAACGATTGTCCCATTTAAAATAAAACCAACCCCCCTTATCCCTGAAAATGAAAAAACATGCCTCTCCTACTCTGTCATCTCTTCTAACACATTGCACTGAGGGTTAAAGGCGTGTCTCCATCTCCTCCCCAAATGTCTTTATTAATAGCTTTCAAATATTGGCTTCCTTAGGCCATGGGCAGATGCAGCTCTGGACATGCTAGAGGCTGCATAGCACTCAAGGAGATAAGACAGTTTAGTTTAACACAGCACGAATGATTCCAGCCTCAAGTCCCAATCAAAGAGATTTACAGCTGTTTTAAAAAGACACTAATGTTGACTTGACTGGTGAAAGAATGCATGAAACCACTCTCAATAAAAGGTCTGGTTTTAACAAGTAAATAAATATTGGAAGCACAACATACATAACTTGATTATTACTTCATTAAAAATTAGCATAGTAACTTAATTGTAGCACACCAGCAATATTTGTACTTTTGGAATTAACAGTCAATACCCCACAAGACAGACACATCCTTAGTTAAAACAATTATAAAACAGACAGTGAAACAGATTTCTTTTGTCATCATTTAGGAGCAATTTAATACACTCTGTCCCTAATATTTTATGATGCAGAAATTCTATTCTCTAATTTCCTTTTCAAGCCTCTATCTGAAAGGGGTTTTAATTTGATATTTTCTACTTCTTTAATATAAGGGACCTTGCTCAGCACCTCTCTGGATCAAGCCTTAGGAGAGGCATTAAAAGGTCAGAACAAGCCAGCCATCTCCCTCTGTAACGGGACAAAGCCAACCCCATGCCTTGTGAGGAGTGTCTCTGCATCGATGCTAATGAAGTGACCATCTGCAATCTGCATCAAATAATTATAAGTTGCCTCCCCTGACTGCCCTCCATGTGCTGGCACAGCCTGGTGGGAGGTGCACCATGGGCTGCAGGCTGCTGGTACCCAGGCACAGGGGCGGTGGGGGCTCGGAGGAGTGGATCATGTTTATCTCTTCACCACGAGGCACACAACCTGCTGAGCAGACAGGTGCTGGCTGTGCTGATGTCCATGGGCAATGAAGCCTGGTTGTCCTAGTAGCTGACATCTATATCTAGATCTATCTGGATTTTTAAACTGATACAACATGAAGAATGTCACTCTCTGTTACTGTATATGCATATCTTATGGATATCCTTTAAGCACAATGCCTTGACCATGTCTGCCCTGCTTTCTTCAGCTAATGGATTTTGCCATTGTAATGGGCTATTGTTTTCCACATTTTTTTAAATTTATCCTTCAGTTTAAATGCTTCTGGACATGATTACAGTTAGACTCTTTCCCCAGTACTGTAATAACTCTATTGTTTCTACTTATGCTTTTAAAAACTTTAAACTTCATCTTCATAAAGCTCAGCTATTGAAACCAAAGTAAATTCTGCCTTAACGTATTCAAAAACTTTAGAAGGAGCCTACTGCGCTAAGCATGCCTAAACCTTATTGATGTCACAGGGAACTGATTACATTGCCTGTACTACAGCGCTGCAGTAAGTTTAGTGCTTCCCTTTTTCTTCGTTTTTCTGCCTTGTATCCAGCTGCCTCTCTGCTGGTATTAAAAAGACTGTTGGCTTTGTTTGGTCCAAAGTTTAAGTAAAGTGAACACAAGCTTTTATAAAATCCATCTCTGAAAATATGTTCCCAAGATTTTCTGTAAAAGACAAGGGTGACACATATTTTTACATCAATGTACTTTCTTCATTAGTATTCGAGACTTTGCCACAATAGGACTAGAGCCAGCTAGAGAAAAACACAGTTAGAAAAAAAGAGCTCTGTGAATAGAAAAAAATTCCATTTAATTAAGTCTTCACTGTCTTGCTCACAAGAGGAAACAAATAAATTGTATGTTCAAAGGAGTTTCAAGAAAACATTGTGGGTGTCACCCAAGGCAAGATGGGAAAGATAACTCTTATCTAGTCTTTGGTCCATTTTAGGTAGGCAGCATCCCATAATAAAGACTTTTCTGTTCAGGCCAGAGCTGAATTCAGAACAGGAAGACAAGAGGGTGTTTCAGGTTTCAGCCCATTTCTGGTTAGCTGCAGTCCTGCTCCTCTGGTTGCCTGCCTTGGAGACCCAGCTGGGGCACATCAGTGGGTGCACTGAGACTCCACTCTGTTCCCCATCTGCCTGTCTGCTCCTGGAAAAACCAAGGCAAGCATTTTCTAGCAATGCTGGTGGTGGCAGGCTTTGAAAAACATGGACTGCGTTTTGCATGGAGGTGGTGAAGTCTTGGTGTGCAATCATCACTTGCCAGCATAGGTTTACAGAGGCTGGAGCTAATGGGACAGCCCTCCTCACTGCCAGCACCTGGCAAGCACAGGAGAAGTGGTGGCAGCCATCTGCCATGCAGCTTCCCTTCCTCCCACCCTCAGGTCATGGTGCAGCTGAATCCAGGCCCAAGAATACTGCAGTTTTTTCTAGCAGCGTGCCTGCACACATAAGGAGGGGTAACTGCAGGCAAGTGGCCCTGGGAGATGATATCAAGCCCTTGGTTCAAACAGCTTTGTGCTCTATATCCTCACATACAATCTGATACATCAGTCTTGTGCTTGTGCTTGTCTTTCATACCACTCCCTAATTCTTTGGAAGTCTTCCCCTGCTCACATATGGTATCTGGCTGATATACGGGGAATCACAGGAACAGAAATAGCTATGGTATGTAGGAGTAGTGGCTAATCTGTTGAGATTATACAGACATTGTCACGTCTTTAAAATTCAGTTTCATTTTCTCCTTCCAAGCTGTTTTCAGCATCCTTCATACTCTTGTAGATAAATAAAGCTGTCAGAGAGGCCACCTCACAAAACAATGAATTTTTCACTTCTCTAGTAAGTCATCTGATCCTGTGCAGGTTTGTCCACTAGTTGTAGATGCTTAGGTAAGGTTTAAAGTGGCAGTGAAGACCTTGCACTGGTGCTTTCCAGTGGAAAAGACCACTTTACAGTTAAAGATAACTGAGGACCTGGGCCACACTCCTGCTTCTAGGATTGCAGCTGTCTTCCTAGGACTCCCTCCCTCAGGAGCTGCTTTTAGGACTCTTGAGCTTAGCTGGTGCCAGAGCTGTGTTGCACCTGTGTCACAGCCCAACCATTACTGAGAACAAAGAGAAAAAGATTACCTTTCCTTCAAAGGAGATTTTAAAGAAAAATGAGTGGTTTTAGCTAGCAGGAGGCAGGCCTTACAGACCTGCTCCCCTTGTACCTGCACAGCTTTCTCTCATCTTCCTCTCCCCCACCATCAAGCAGATGGAGGCAAAGTGGTTGCAATCAAGAGAGGTGTGAGGAAAAGGCTTTGGGGAGGGTGCAGGTGGGTAGCCAACACTAGAACAGAGGTAACAATTTTAAGTTGCTCTTTAGACAGAATCTCAGTGATCCTGTGGGTTCTCTAGCCCCACTGAATGAGCCGATGCTGCTACAACATCCCTTCTTCCCCACAGCTGTAAGGGCTTAAAGAACACATTTGCCTGTCTCAAACATTGTCAAAGTCACAGAAAGAACTTGCCATAAGATAAGCCACCACAGTGGGAACTTGAGATAAACACAGAACAGAGGAATTTGCGACAAGAAGATGCTAATTTCAGGCCTGGTGAAGGTGAGATCTGCTTAGCACATCCTGGTTAATTTATCCAGACAAAAATTCCCACTGTGGCAACTGTGTGAAAAGAAGCAACTGCTCATATACATATCACGAAGTTTGACCTCCAACGACCAGTGAAGTGCCCCTAGACTCATTTTTGGGGCCTTCCACCAGAGGTGTGCACACGATCCACAGTGTTAAAACTCCCTTGCCAGGGGAGGCACCTGGGCATTCCCACCTGAACCTGAACGTGTATTAACTCATTGAACTCTTTGTTTCATGGACTTCTTCCACCCCTGACAGATCAAGACTGAGACCATCACTTTGACCAATGGACCTTGAAATTGCATCAAGTCTCATCTGTGTATCTGGTGATATCTGGTGATATCTTTGCTATCTACTCTCATCCTTTCTTTTTCTTTCTTTTCCTTATGTATTTTCTTAAGTGATATTTTCCTATTTTTATAGTCATATTACTACAGAAGATAACAAAAATAGCTGCATGCCTCCTTTCCGTTGCAACCAAATTGTTCATATATATATGCACACACATACACACACATATATATATATATATACCCGTCACTATATTAACAAGAACCTCAGTTATCCTTGCCTTCAGGAGCAGGTCATAACAACAGCAAGTCACCTTACAGCACTATTACACAAGGCCAAGTCTGCCATGAGCTAAGTGGGGTCACTACAGTCTGTCATTACATGATCATAAGCACATGCCATACTGATCAATACCCACAGTCCTCTTGTTATCCCTTTCTCTCCATCTTCTTTCTTATAACTCCACTCCTATGATTAGTCACAGTGTAAGACACAATTTTTGAGTAAAAGTATTGAAATCTGTTGTTAAAGGTAGTTGTGCTTCAATGTCCCTTATTTTTCATGTGTCTCACATGGTGCTAAGTAGCACCTTTTAGGAAAAGTGACATTAACAATAATGTTTTTCAGAGGGAGCTACCTGTTTCAGATGAGCCTGACTAAAATCACCACATTATTTTTTAAAATAAGAAAGATCTGAAAGTGGCATGTAAGCCACGTATCAGTAGTCAGGATATCAGGCTTCTGAGGGTTCAGAAAGAATGGGGAAGTAACCTATAAACTGATAGAATAAAACTACCTAATATTAATTTTGAGACAAATATATAGACCTAAATCATATAAAAATGACTTTGGCCTCTCATACCCTATGTTCTACTTGTGTATCAACCTGTGGGGAAGAACATATGGTGTCAACAAATTTAAAACATGAGGCTCAGTACTGGGGCCAGTTCTGTTCAATCTCTTTACCAATGACCCAGATGAGGCAATACAGTGCATTCTCAGAAAGTTTGGAGGTGACACCAGTTTGGGCAGGAGGGTAGGAAGGTTATACAGAGGGATCTGGACAGGCTGTATTGATGGTCCGAGGTCAATTGTATGAAGCGTAACAAGGTGAGGTGCTTAGTCTTGCACTTGCATGACAACAACTCCAGGCAATGCTATAGATTGAAAGAAGAGTGTCTTGAGAGCTGTGGAAAAGGACCTGGGAGTGCAGGTCAAAAGCTGGCTGAACACAAGCTGGCGGTGTGCCCAGGTGCCCGAGAAGGCCAATGGCAACCTGGCTTGTATCAGAAACATTGTGGCTAGTGGGACTAGGGCAGTGATTGTCCCCCTGTACTCAGCACTGCTGAGGCCACACCTTGAATCCTGCTCTCAGTTTTGGGCCCCTTGCTACAAGAAAGACATTGAGGTGCTGGAGTGTGTCTGGAGAAGGGCAACAAAGCTGGTGAAGGTCTAGAGAGTAAGTCATACGAGTAGCGGCTGAGGGAGCTGGGTTTGTTTAGCCTGGAGAAAAGGAGGCTCAGAGGAGACCTTATCACTCTCTACAACTACCTGAAAGGAGTGTGGGTGTTGGTCTCCTCTCCTAAGCAACAACTGATAGGACAAGAGGAGATGGTCTCAGATTGCACCAGGGGAGGTTTAGATTGGATGTTGGGAAAAATTTCTTCACTGAAAGGATTCCCAAGCGTTGTAACAGCTTATCCAGGGAAGCAGCTGAGTTGCCATCCCTGGAGGTATATGTGGCACTTGAGGACATGGTTTAGTGGTGGACTTGGCAGGGCTGGGTTAATGGTTGGACTGAATGATCTTAAAGGTCTTTTCCAGCATAAATGATGTTATGATTCTCTTACGTTTCAAAGGTAATTTTTTTTTTTATTTTTGTTTTTATAGAGACATATTATCATTAACAAAGGAACTATACTTAAAAACAATGTCTGCCTCAGACATTTGCAAGTCCTAATTCAATCAATTTGTGTTAGTGGGAATATTTCCTATGACTTCAGTATGCCGTAGGTTAGGCTCTTGTTATAATACTTGTCCAATCAAGAGCATGGTGCTTCAGGCATCACTGCAACAACTAATCCTTATATAGCCTTCTAGCAAATGGAACTATCCTAGTTCTGGGCTCAACAAATTAAATGTTGTGTGGTGGGGTAGCTGGTAATTTTGGGTACAAATCAGCAGAAACAAACCAAGCAGCAGGTTTACCACTCTAAAACAGCTGATGGTAGAGTGGAAGTAAAATGTAGCAAATATAAGCAAGGACTGGATTTGCTAGAAATTGGTTCCTTTTCTAGAAGTAAGGATGTGCTGCCTTTTTTTTTTTTTTCCTTCGATCCTAAAACATGAGCTCTGTCTTGGAACTGGGTGTGCAATTAGCTGCTTAAGACATCCATTTCTGGTGTTTCCAGTTTTAAAGAGAAATTCAGGTCTTTAGCTGAGTGTTTTCATCATTTTTTTTACTTACAGAACCCTACTAATTTTTCATTGGCTCCAAAGTGAATGGAAGACTGTTGAAAAAATTTTGCCTTCTTGGTCATTTTTTCATGACTCCACTAAAGTAGTCTGCTGATATGTAGGTGATCAGCTGTTCAGGTACTAACCTACTGTCTAACACTATGTCCTTCGGCTTTGTCACTGGTTGCACCTCAGACCTTCTTCTGACCTAGCCTGCTTTCAAAAGAGCTAAGGTCATTGAATCCCGGTGAAAAGATGTGACTTTTTCTTACCTGGAATCAGTCAGGTTCGTCTCTGATCATTTAAATCCTGATTTTGCCTCTTTAGTGCTTGCTACTTAGTTAGCTGAGTTTATCCTGCTTACCAGGAACTGTTCCTTTAGCAGGAAGCCTGGACACCTGCCTAGGGGCTAGGGGTCTAATGGTACACCTGAGAATAATGGAGAGTAATTTTAAGAGTAAATCCTCTTGGTGAATTTTGTCTTCTAGACATTTAAGTCCTCATTAAGGTTAGGCAGCAGCATGGTAAGAAAGTACACAGTGCCTTTGTATATTTAAAGAAGGAGACCTACCTACTTTTTCAAACGGCCCAAAGCCACAGATCCAAAATATATTGTAATGTGTTACAAGATATTATGACTCTGTTAGATAGAGTAGCTCTACAGGATCATTCCCTTGGTTGAAATGGATCACGTGCATGAAGAAAGGCTGGGACACTGGAAATGAATCCTACACATGTATTATCTGGCAACTGGTGGCTGCCCATGCAGACATCTTTTTGCAGAATGAAGTCTCCTATAACCTAGAATTTCCTGGCACCTCACTAGGGAAGTGTTTGCTCTGTTAGACAGCTCTTAATTTCTGCAATGTCAAAATAAAACCATAATAAATTGAGAATATGCATTCTGCAGTGAAAAAAACCCTTATGTATAGCTCACTCACTACTTATTTAGGGATTTGGAGACAAAAAAGCCCCACAGTTAGAGGAGGTTCATTCCATTACAATGAACAGCCAAAATTGTGAGAAGCTCTTTGGCAAACATACCAAATAAAGAAAAAAGCTCAGCAGATTGAAAAAGGTTAGTAGCTTTTCTACAGGTCTTTGTTTTATTTCCTCTAGCATAAGTCAGAAATATGCAAACAAATGTTCAGAAATAATTTTGATTGAGGATTTTGAGGATATTGCTAATCTTTTTCATGTTAAGACATCTCATAATTGGTTGTACCAATCAGTCAAGATGAGTGCCTCAGATTTCTTCTACTCACATTTACTAACAAACAGAAAATTCGCTTTATTCTTTGTAGAGTATATTTGTCTACTTACTATTGTCTAGAAATAGCAAGGTCAGTAGAAGGACCATGAGGTCTGAAATGTAAATCCAACCCAAAAATACTCTATCCTTCTCTTAAAAGCAAAAGTTAGGGAATGCCAATGTAAAAGAGCAAGAACATTTATACACCTTCAGGTGCAACAGTAAGACAACATCATCTCACATCTGCATAGTCAGTAGAGGATCATTCCAGTCTGAATGAACCAGCTCAGTATTGCTTTTGCCACTATTACTCAATCTTTTTTTTTTTGTCCATTGAGAAGGACATTAAAGGTCCCAATTGAGCCAAATGTGTGTTTTAGTGATGCAAACATCTGCCTTCATCAAGTGGCTAGTGACTGTCAGTCATAACTGGTTCAATTCAGTGAACTCAAGGGGAATGTTTTATTATTTTTAACACACAAGATCTCTTCATGATGCCAAATCAAGGAACCCAAACTACATCCTCCTGAAATATCTTCAGTCACCTGAGCTATATGCATACACTCTTCTATCCAGTGGGAAATACATAACAAACAAAGTTTGCAGCCCTGACTTTGATTTAACTGCATGATCTAGCAACTTGTCTCCAGGTGTCTAATCTGCTGTTGGTATTGATTGATTTGCCTCCTACTGCTTCCTACAGCTTTATAAACATCCATTTCTCATTCATGCTCTCTGCTACTAAAATTTTATAAAAACACAGAGAATCACCCTTGGTCTTTCATGAGCTGTAGTCACCACACACTGAGCAAGAACTTTTTAGCCAGGTCCAGGATGTTAGCACAACCCATAAAGTGCCCATGTGGAACATAAAGAGGCAGTCAGCATCAGCTGTGATGACTGAAAATCAGACTGAGGCTAATCTACTGTGGCTAATAAATATCCACCTTCATAACAGTGTCTTGCTGTCCTTGGAACTTATGAGCTCCAGAGGAACAGATGAGAAACTGGCCTCAATTTCTTTCCATTCATGGTTTTGAACTACAATGGTGCAGGTTTATTCTGATGATATTTGTTAGGTAAAATTAGAATAGAAAAAAAATCAGAGACATCTTTTATCAAGAACAGCAGAGAAACTAGAAGTAACAGCAACAATAAACTTTCTTTCCTACATCAGCATTTGCATTTTTTCTCTCCAGCAGATTTTGACAGAAAACATGTTACTGTGATCAGAGAATGGTCAATGTTTCTTTCCAAACTGTGGCTAAAAATGAACCTAGCACCTTTCATGATGACTCTTTCCTGCCTGTCCAGCAGTAATTCTAATCAACCCATTCTGTGGTCAGGAAATAATTAAATCCAGGATGTGCTGTCAGGGATATACAAATTCTTACTTTCCTTCCAGATATTAAAAAGAACCACTTATAAAGATTTTACTTCTGTGGTTACAGAGAAAAGAGTGTGATGGGTTTTAACCTTTCAGGGTTTTTTTTTGCCCTTTTTATTCTTTATCTGTACTCAAAAACAATTATGAGACTGACCAATGGGGAAAATCTGAAACAACCACATGAACGCCAAATGATGGTAGTGAAAGGAACAAGAGATTAATAGGAGGGGCTCACCCCTGGTTTATGCCTTTACAGTTTCCTCTAATGAGGTACAATGTTGGGTAACTAGTGTCATGTGTCATGTCATAATGTATCATATCCATATGAGGGTCTGTCATGTCATAGAGAGTAATAGGAAATGACAGATACAATGTGAGACTGTCAGCCTAGAAATCTTTTTTAAAAAAATTTTATGTATAAAGATTTAAAATGTATAAAACATACTAGTGCTAAGTTAAAATTTTTAAGACGTAGAAAAAAGAAGGGGAGGGAATTGTAACTAGTCTTTACAAGACAGAAAGCTGGGCAGGGCAAAATGCCAAGTCTCAGATGCAGCACTCAGAAACTCGGGCAAGTTGGATCACTGTCACCTCAACCTACGGGAGTAGCTTAGCAGTAACATTTGAGCCACTCAGAATTTGAACCCTAATTTTTTGGACAAATTAGTGTAGGTTCTAGTTCAATCCATTATTTTTGGGTTCAGTTTACACCTTGAAAACTTGGATTCGGGTGTACATACAGGTTCCTAATTTCCTACAAGTTCAGGTCTCAGAGTCTGTCTCTGAGTAAAAGATTTTGTGCTTCTCTGTGCCAGGCCAGAGCTTTACTTGGGAGAAGCTGTGAGGGGAGAAGGATGTAGAATCATCCTTCTACACCTACCCAAGGGCCTGGGGCAGGCAAAGAGCTTGGCCAATGCATTGTGCACAGCTGGCACTTACTGTAGTTTCTGTGGATCCTGCGTTAACTGACCTGCAGTCCCTGTTGCACCAGCAGTGTGCACACAAATATTAGCCACTGCCCACTAACCTGCGGCCACACCACACTGCCATATTTCAACATACGTGCCAGGGAGATGGTTGGGCACCCTATTGTGCATTGTTCTGCTGCTCTATGATGGTCTGCAGGGAGACAACACAAGCTTGGGACTGAGCTATATATTTCCCAGCATTCCCCCAGTTTCATCCCACCATACATCTGTTTGTGAGAAAGCCAATGCCATTTTCTTGGTGGCAGCATGGCAGAGACAATGTTGAGTGTTGTAGTCCTCATAGTGATGAATACAGACAGGTATGGTTAGCTTAACTGCCTTCAGGCTGTAATTTCATGGCTCAGGACACCTCTGGCAATGCCTGAAATCAAGCTCATGTTCCTCTGGTATTTTTTTTCTGGGGAGCCCCAACTTCAGAGCCAAGCCAAGATACTGCTCTCTTGGGGCAGGATGGTATTGCTGAGCTTCAGGGCTACAGCGATGGAGCAGCTACCACAGGCTTCACTCCATGCACCAAATGCACATGATCATCCTTGCCTGGAGACTTGGCAAATCACCACCAGAGCAGGTGTTACTTCAGCCTTTCAGAAGGACTGGTTTTCTGTCTGGGTAAAGACCTCTCACATAGGGTTTGGATAGAAGCAAGGAGATTTTGCCATACCCACTGATACTCAACGATGGAAGAACACATTAAAGAGTCTAATAATAACGCTGATGGGTGGCAAGAAGTAGACAAAAATCATTGCAGTAGTTTTATTTGCTTTGTAGAGCATTAGTAAGACTAGGAGTGAGACTTTATATGTGTCCAAGAAGGAAGGCTGTAGAAAGTGCTGAGCAAATAGAAAGGAGGCTTCCACAAAATACTCAGAGCATACAGGTGGGGATGTGTTGAGCTGCTATGATACAATTGATGGTAACTGAAAACTATGCACGTTCCTTTGGTTTTGGCTCTAATCCTGAATCTGTTCTACATGCTCTTTATATGTGAGTTCAGCAGTGCACATATTGCAGTTCCTGTAGGGATTTTTGTTTACTTTGTCATAGATTTTATTGCACTAAAAGCTTGTGTTTTAATGAATTGCTTTTGAGGTGGAACCATAATTGTAAAGATGTTTTCAAAGGTGTTTTAACTATAAATAAAACAAAATGTTGTGAGCAGTAGTAAACATGAGAAACAAACAGCAAGGCAAAGTTGGAAAGTACCATCTTTATACTAAATATTTCAACATGATAGCTTTTATTTTAAGCTATGCAATTCAGAGAAGCAAACACTTTCAAGGTAATAATTATGTCTGTGCAGGATGATTGGGAATGTTCTCTGTTTCTTAAGGTTTGAGGATAATGGGAGAAGGACCTGTCTCTTCAGGTAGAGGGAGTAAAATCCCTCTCAACCATACTTACACTTGTGTATTTTATTATTTTATTTATTTTATTTTATTTTATTTTATTTTATTTTATTTTATTTTATTTTATTTTATTTTATTTTATTTATTTTATTTTATTTTATTTTATTTTATTTTATTTTATTTTTTGTTATACTGTGTATCTAGCAAATAACCTATTCCAGGTCACTGTGGCATGAAAGCTTTATCCTAATCTCTGGAGTCATCTAATACAGTGGGATGGAGTGCAAGGAGTTTGTGACAAAGAACTTGACTGAACATGAAGAAACAACACAGGTTCTGTCTTAACATAGTAATTATAGTCTGGACAAAAGGGACATTGTCTTTTTCTTCTCATTTTTCCCCACCAGCATCTGTGGTATGGTGGGTGCTAAGGCTGATTTAACACCTGTCTCCATCCTCAGCCAGATGAAATGGGACACAAGAGATGACATGTCCAAGGAATTTGCCTGTGCATTCCAGGGGCGGCTCGCTGGGCAGGGTGCCTGGGGAGGATAATGCCTCTGATCTCAGACCCCAGGTGCTGCAGAAAGCCAGATTACTTGAGCATCTTTGCCTTAAACACTCCATTTGCAGCTCTTTTGCATCAACACCATGTGTATAGTAGCACAACAGAGCAGGGTGGGTGGCTGTGAATTTATTTAAAATTCTTAAAAACAGGTTTGAAAGAAAGAGGAGAAATATTCTTTTGGAATCTTCAGACCTCATTTCACGTTAGCTCAAAGCTGAGGGAACTAGTCAAGCTGTGAGACACAGAAATTGTCTTAGTGCTTTTACTTTTCTGTACCTATTGATACAACAAAAGCTATTTCCTTTCAAGCTCCTAATTAATCTGTGTGATGCCATTGTTTTCGCTAGGACTGAAGTTGGCAAAAAATGTTTGAAAACCAGAATAAGAGTGACACAGTCCAAAAATTATCATCAAAGAGTGTATAACAGTGTATGGTTGCTGACACTGCAAACTCACTCAGCTATGGTATGATAGTTTAGAGAAGGAATAGATGGAGAATATGTGTTCTCTGCATTTTGAACTACACATACTGAAAGCAGAGCAGTTAGGAAGAGGCTAAATCAACATGGCAGCATGCTGGCTGTTCCCTGGAATAAGGTGTTCCTGTCCCCTGCAGCTATGATGAATCAATATAATATTATGAGATCAATAGCTCAGGCCTGTAACTGTAGATCTAGTTAAGGTGGTATTTGTATTAAACACTTTACTGTTATTAAAGTTTACTATTGCAGCTCTAAACTCTGAGGCAAACTTCTGCAACTCTGCTATTTGTGTCAGCTGAACTCTCCATGACCTGTAGCCTAGTTAACTCCTTTTCATATTTCCCGTGTCACTGACAAAAAAGCTTTCTTGTTCTGTGGCATGAATAACCATTCTTGGTACATATTTCCCCAATTTATATATTTACTTTCTACTTCAAGAAAAATAAAAGAAGGTTCCTTTTCTATTTGTTATCATGCTGCTATTGTGTTTTTCTCTCCTTCTACTTATAAAATAGGAAATGGGAATCAGGGAGCAGTTCAGGATTTTCTTAGTCATTAAATGGACTATATATTTTGGTAGATAATCCTTTTGTCAAGGGAACTTGTCCCTTTCTCCGCTAGTGTGACACTTCTATTGAAACAAAGAGATGAGATGATAACTGCTTTGCTCATTAGTTGTGATTTTTGTGTTTAATACACACTGAGTGAGCTGAGTCTGTTTGTCAGCTCTTCCTTCTATTTACAATTGTTTTTTAATAGTCAACAAAATATATAATAGGACACAGTTTCTTGTAAAGTTTGAGTTTATTTGGGATTCAATTAATGTCCCTGTCCATGATTTTAGGTGTTCACAGGGAATTTCTGAGTTCCTGTGAGCCATCATGTTAGCTAGGTGAACAAAATCTTGGGATTACCGTTTTAAGGAACTGGCTACACAAAGGCTTTAGGAGCAGGGTAACATCTCATGAGGGTATTCCTGGCACAGCAGAGTATGTGCTGACAGTATGTTAGAGTGCAACAAGTACTTAATAAAGAATTGCAGTGCAGATGTGGGAAGCTAGAGTTGGCTGTAGGAAGGAACCCCTTCACATCTGTACTGTGGATGACAGCTCATAACTCTGAAGCAACCATCACCAGTACCACCCACTACAGAAGCCCAGATGTCTCTCATAAAAGATTTCCTGATCCTCAGCTGCCTTGACACAGCAACTATAATGCTCAGTTTTTTCATCTAGGGAACAAGACCTATTCATCTGTCGCAGCTTTTTGGAAGACACAGTGTATCAGAAAGATCTGCAACTGTAAATTCTGCTTGTGTTCAGCCTCAGATGGGACTCACTTCATTGAGTCTATACTTTTATGGGACCCACTTGTTTGGATGAATAAGGATCCTAGTCTCACTCTTCAGAGGATATATACTCCTTTCAGAGTATGAAATTGCTGACACTTTTTTTTTATGGTGCCCTATTTAGCTGTGGAAGGACATTTCCTTTACAAGGAAAAGTGGTGGTTCCTTTTCTTTGAGCCAAGAGAAGAGTATCACAGAATCACAGAATATGCTGAGTTGGAAGGGACCCACGAAGATCAACGAGTCCAAATCCTGGACATCCCCAAGAATCACACCATGTGCCTGAGAGGGTTCTCCAAACGCTTCTTGAACTCTATCAGGCTTGGTGCCATGTCCACTTCCCTGGGGAGCCTGTTCCAGTGCCCAACCACCCTCTGGATAAAGAACCTTTTTCTAATACCTAACCTAAACTTCCCCTGACAAAACTTCAGGCTATTCCCTTGGGTCCTTGTCACTTGTCACCACAGAGAAGAGATCAGTGCCTGCCCCTCCTCTTTCTCTCATGAGGAAGTTGCAGACTGAGATGAGGTCTCCCCTCAGCCTCTTCTCTGGGCTGAACACACCAGGTGACCTCAGCAGGTCCTCATAAAGCTTCCCCTCAAGGTCCTTCACCATCTTCATTGCCCTCCTTTGGACACTCTTTAATAGCTTGATATCTTTCTTATATTGTGATGCCCAAAAACTGCGCACAATATTCCAGTATTCCAAGTGAGGCTGCACCAGTGCAGAAGAGAGCAGGACAATCACCTCCCTCGACCATCTGGTGATGCTTTGCCTGATGCTCCCCAGGAGAGGGTTGGCCCTCCTGCCTTCCAGGGCACTGTTGACTCATGTTCAACTTGCCACTGACCAGGACCCCCAGGTCCCTTTCTGTGGCACAGCTTTCCAGCATCTCATTCCCCAGTCTATACAAACATCTGGAGTTGCCCCATCCCAGATGCAGAATCTGGCACTTTCTCTTGTTGAACTTCATATGGTTGCTGATTGCCCAGTCCTCTAATTTGTCAAGGTCTCTCTGCAGGGCCTCCCTGCCTTCGAGTTCCTTCCAGTTTTGTATCATCTGAAAAAAATCCACAAACATTACTTGTATGGAGAAGTGAGTGAACCACATGCTCACTGAGAATTTAGGCCCATACATTTGATGAGTATGGATCTGGAGAATGATGTGTATATAGCTTAGCAAGCATTATCCCTCTGAAGTAAAGGTATGGTCCATGACACAGTTCTTCACTCGCTTTCCTTTTGTCCACTTGCATGAAGGGTTTATTTTGGCACAGAGTGGGTGATAGACCATTATGCTGTCCTTAGACCCTTCGTCTCTGTAGCCTTGTGAGAGGTTGTGAGAGAGACGTGGAACCAGACACAGGTTTGATCCGTGCATTTGGCTGTGAACTCTGAGGCATGTGGTATGGTAATAAATACCTCACACAGCTAGAGAAAACTGTCATGCCATAGCAACACAAGTCAGGAAGGCTACCTGTTCTAGCAGGAGTTTGCCAATGAAACTGAGCAGTACAGACAGTGGAGTCGGCTTGCAGTGTCATTTTTCTTCAACTAGAGCAGTAAACCCTGCCCAAGAGGACCTGGGCATCAGAGCCATTGAGGGATGGGTTGGTTTTGAGAGGAAGATTCTTCACTTGGTCACCCTTCCTCAAAAGCATTTTAGTAAATAGGAATTGTTAGAAGTTGATATGCATTGTTTTGGGTATTTTGTTACTATTCAACCAAGAAAGTGAAAATATAAAACAATCAGAAAAAATATTTGAAAAAAACATATATGTTTATGTTTATGTTTAAGTTTAGTTTCTGCTTTGGACTGATTGCACTGCAAAAGTCATTGATCTCAACTAGAATATCAAGTTCAGAAAAAATCAGTTTAGTAAACCAAATCATAAAATTGCTTGTTCTCTGTTTTCCTTCTTTCTTTATTTTAACATTCTGGCTAAAATATGTTAATAATCATGATGTACCTTTACCAAAACTAAAGAACTATATATATTATTTTAAAGACTTCAAGTCATCCAGAGTTTATGTTTCAGGAGAAATATTTCACCTTCCTATAAGTTTATACAGCCAGAGACAGTACCTATCTCTTAACTGTTTAGACATGAAACATACTTTCATTCAATTAAACTTTAGACCAGATCTTGGTGTGTTATAATTCAGTATACTTTCACTAAAGCTATAGTGGTTTATGTCAGTGCAGTATCTAATCCATTGTACAGTCATTTTCAATTAAATCCACTTTTATTAAGATTACACATGGAGTGCAAGGAGGGCAGAAGATTAATATTGCATTGATTAATATTTTGCAATGTATTACAGACCTTGTTACAGAGGGTGTTCAGCCTGATCTATCTGCTCCCATCTGCCAAATATGAATCACTGTTCCTAGGTGGAAGTGCTTCTGGGAGTCAGAAGCTGTGTATGGTGCAATGGAGAATAGACTGTCCTTCTTGGACAATTTATAAATTCCCTATCTGTGCCATAGCACCTAAACATTCTTAATATATTTATCCTTGACAACACCTCAGAAGGTGGGAGAGTGTTATTTTTATGGGGGAAGAACTAAGGAGTAGTGACATCAAGGAAACATTCAGGATACCTAGGATGGAAAGCACTTATATTCCTGTCTCCTGGGCATGTTCAAGAGCCAGATACTCTCTCCTAACTATCGTAACATCCTTAATGGGTCACATTGTTTTTAGGAGCAAAACTGCAATGACTTTGTATGATCCATCTGGTTTTTTATGGGAAGAAAGAGGTTCGTAAATAACATGTATTCACTGGATTTATCTGTGGCTTTTTTGCAGGTGGGAGAAATATTTGTTTAAATGAGATTCAGATTACTGGTGGAGCCAATGAATATGTACTTTTCCACCAATTCATAAAAAGGTATTGCAGTTGAAAACTGTAGAGTTTTCTCCCTGGTCCGTGAGTTATCTAACACAAGAGAATTCATCTGCATTATTCTTGTTTCTAACAAACTATGTTAAAGCAGGTGCAAACCTTATCTTTTTTTTTTTTTTTTTTTTTTTTTTTTTTTGCAAACTCTTCCTGCTAGGAAAAGACCCCAAACAGTGTTGGCATTTCCAGCAGCTTTCCTACTGCTGCCTGGCAGAGGACAAGTAGAGCAGTTTTCTGTTCACTGTTTGTTTGCTGAGCTGCCCCCTCCGACAGCAGAGGATCTGTGTTTTGGCTTTTCCTCTCTCATGTCATGTTTGGAATAATACAGCCCATCACCAGCTCCTCCTACTCATTTACTGGCAGCCTGTTGTCCTGGATTATTGCTGCAATTGATTGTTAGAGCAGATCCTTGATCTGAGGCTTTTTTACTGTAACATACTTCCTACTTTATAACCACACTAGTATGGGAAAAGGCAGGGAGAGGCAGAGAGAGAAAAGGAAAGGCTTTGTGCAACTCAAGAAAATTTTGTCCAAGAAATGGTGAATACATGGGCAGATAAACAGTGGATTAACAGGAATTTATGTTGATACAGCAAGAATATACCTTGACATTAACTATATAGTCTATTTCTCTCTTACACAGTAATAGCTTATAGTCTATTAAAGAATTTCAAGGAGAAGCAAGGCTACATTGTGGAAATAAATCAAGCTTGTCTCCCTGTGGAAATTACAGTGACAAATGTAGAGATACCACACATTCTTTCAAGAAGACTTCCATTCTAAACCCATGAGTTCTACTCCACAAAGAAAGAAGATTAACTACCTCCCCTTCTCTGAATGGGCTAATTGAGTCACAACAGTGATTTCAGCTGCTAGAAAAGGAGTACAGTTATGTCATTATTTTCTATGCAAAGGCAATTTTTTTCCAGAACTTGGGATATTTTGCCAAGGAAGTGATTCTGATTTCTACTGTCCCTTGGACAAACATATACAGGCATATATTTAGAAGAGTCATGTAACAGTCTAGTTTTGCTGTCCTTGGTGTCAGCATCAAAATTAGCACACACATTTCAAAGGTTGAAAGGGAGAGGTTTGGTGTAAAACAGTACTTTTTTCCATTAAACATATTTTAAGAGCTACATTAGGTGCTCCTACAGCTTTATGTCGAAGAAACCAGAAAGGGCTAATTTACAGTGTAGAGATGATGCTTTTTTCCCTGCTTTGTGATGGTACAAATTATACCCACTCACACTCAGTGCCTTTCCACATGGGGAAGTTAATGCACAGTGATGGACATACTAGGCTCCAAGGAGGTCCATAGTGATTTCTGCTTTGAAAGTGGAGGAAGGTACAAGAGGTACTAATTGAAAAGATGAACTGACAACATAATATTTTCCATGTCAGTCGTCTGTTTGTTTGTTTCTTTTTGTACCACACAGACCTCTACAACATCTCATAGTTATTTCCATTTGTCTTGTGCATTAAAAGGTATTTTTATAAGTTTGTTTTAAATCTGCCACATGATCATTACTGAGGGTGTTTTATAAAAAAATAGTGAATATTGAATGTTTACCTGTTTGTCTTCTTTGTATCATCCATGATTTTCTACATAGTAATTAAACTACTTGTCTGAGAATTCAGATTTGACAACTTATTCACCTTTTCTTCTTAACTTTTCCTATCATAGATGATGCCTATCTAACTTCATTCTCTGACCTTTCTCAAATAAAGCTCATCCAACAGCTCACCCCCTCCTTCTTCTTGTCCATTCACCAAGTCCTTGCATGACAGTGCTCAACAAAGCCAGTCCTGGGCTTGTACAAGCTTCCAGAAATAACTCTTCGTTGCCCAGTTTGCTCCCAGAACTTCTAAGGAGCCTCCTCAAAAACATCTGAACTCCTCTTCAGATCAGTATCTCCCTTTCCTACTAGATTTTTGTGCTACAGAGAGAACAATAACTTCAATGCCACATCACCCTTAGCATCCTGGGTCTTGGCAGCCTGACGATGCAGCTACCCTGCTTAGCCTGGACTCTAGTGACAGGTAGGCATTCAGCTCTGTGCTCACCCCATGGACCTCAGTCTGAGCTGGATCCTATGATTCTGCTAACTTCTAGCTTCCACAGTGCTACAAGGCAAATGTTATGTCTCAAAAAGCTACTGTAGCTGAAAAAAAAAATACTGCGGACAAGAGAAGTGGAGAGAGAAAAAAGTTATATGGCACATTCCTAGAGTTTTTATCAGCCCCTAGGAGATATTTATTACTCCCATCTCCACTCCCATTAGAAAGGCCCATTCCTGTTTGCTGTCATATACCTGTTTCATCTTCTCTTTTTCAGTGTAGAAATGTCCTGGCCTTTTTACTCTCCTTTATTTCCCTGTGATTCTTCTCAGTATATTTCCTATCATATCCTTTTCCAAAGAGGTATCTAAAATTACCAGTGGTATTCAAGATGCAGACACACCATGCAGTTATATAATGTTACAAGCATGTTCTGTTTTATTTTCAGTTCCTTCCCTAATAATTCCTAATGCACTCTTTGCCACTTCACTGCCACGGAGCTGACTTTTCAGAGCACTATCCATAATGACTTCCAGATCTCTTGCTAGATTGGTAATAGCTTATTTCCCTAGCTAATAGCTAATTTAGAGTTCATCACTGTGTGTATAGTCATATAGATAGTTGTTTTTCTCCTTCATGCACCTTACTTGCATTTATTGACATTTCATTTGTGATTCCTATTGAATGTAATCTGTGATTTTATTGCTTCATCACTCACTATTGTGAGATCCTTCTGTAGCTGTTTGCAGACAATTGCACATTTCATTATTGCAAATAATTATTTGTCTTCCACAGATTTTCTTGCCTCATTTTTAACCTTCATTACCTATACAATTTTGAAACACACAGATCCCAGTACAGATCTTGTGGAACTGCTCTGGTAACATTCAACTATCATGAAACATCATATTTTATCCTTGCTCTTATTTTCTTATTTTTCAACTAGTTATTTATCCCTGCCAGTACAAATGGACCTTTTTTATTTATTTAAATGCTTTCTGAGGGACTCTCACAACTGAGACCTCCATTATATCTTTCCAGCTGTGCTTGAGCTATAGCTAGTAAGCCTGTATGCTGTGGCATGTAAACCAAGTCCCTGGGACTCCTTAATCTCTGGAGACATCGTGTTGGTTGAAGAAGACCATGAACTGTCATGGGGAAGACTGTCTGCAGTCTGAGTATCATGGTGATATTGTGTGGTCACAGTGCCACCATACAATGCTGCAA
The DNA here is from genome assembly GCF_001715985.3 of Manacus vitellinus. Classification (NCBI taxonomy): domain Eukaryota; kingdom Metazoa; phylum Chordata; class Aves; order Passeriformes; family Pipridae; genus Manacus; species Manacus vitellinus. The sequence continues at coordinate 45,182,545 of NW_021939396.1, read as the reverse complement.
AGAGACCAAGAGGCCCACAGGGATTAGATCCTGGTGTCTCTCCATCCCCAAGCACTCAACCCCACCGTGAAGAACTGAATGGCATTTGGTGCAGGGTAGCTACGATTTTAATTTTGGTTTGGATGTAGCTTTTGTATTGGAGAGTGCTGGTCTTTGAACAAGTATATGTAATTCTAAGTCTTAATTCATAGCTCACGAAGTTTCACTGAGCTCCTAAAACCTTTTTTTTTTTTTCAGAACCTAATAGAAAGAAGTCTGTGAGACTGAGGGGGAAAAAGAATTTCTTAGGTCTCTATGTTGCATTTAGGTACAAGAAAATATGTGACTTTATTTTAGAGCATATGAAAACTTTTGCAGCCATGTTATCAACATGTTTTCCTTGTGCAAATGCCATATTTTTTTCCTTCTACTGATGAATTAACAGCCCATCTCAGTCTTTTCTGAATTTTTTGTACCATCCATATGAGACTCAACACAGTTTAGAAGGAAGATAAATTATTGTATGTGTTGTGAGCAATTGCAAGACAATGTGAATTACACATTCTTACTGCTTTGTATCTCTTTGCTAATCCACATCATACTGCAGAAACAGCAAGTTTTAAGTCTGGGTAGGATTAGTCTACTATTTTAATTAGACTTTTTTTTAATGCCTATTAGATATTCAGTCTGAGTAGAACTCATTAGTTATTGGCCCTTTTCTGAAGCAAGACAGTATTTAATGCAACATGTGGCACATTAAAAAAAGCCATTCCAAACATAGTCCCCCAGTCTGTCTCAGTTTATCATGCATGTAAACATGTTTAAATGAAACAGGACAATAAAGGACATTTGCCCAACCTTCTAGGGCATATAGACCCAATTATGGGACTTCTGAATAGAAAAAACCCCAATGGTTATATTTCCCTTATCTTGACCTTTTAAATTGCCAATCTTTTACATATAAAACATCTTTATATGGTAGAGTTATTTTCATTATGTTTTTCTGATGTGTAATGTTTTATGTGAGGTTCTTGATGAAGAGCTGGAACAAGTAAACGTCTACAGCACAATCTGAGTGCAACAACATGCCACATGTCTTCACAAAAATGTCCAACTATGATCTTAGGTTAGGGTGGAATTCCCAAACCATATAGATTAATCATAATTGCCAGCATCATTAGAAATAAAACCTCCCTTTAGATAAAATGCAACTCTGGCCTTGTAACCTTTCCTCCAAATGTAGTAGTATGGTTCAGAAACAGCCCTTCCTCTAAATGCCATAGCTTTCCATAACTCTTCTCCCTTTGGAATCAGTGTGGTCAAAAGTGGTTGGAAATGTACTGAAATTGGTATTAGTTTACTTTTTTAAGGGGGAGAGAGGTCAGTGATTCTAGGATATGACTCCATTAGTGTTTTGGTTTTTTTCCACGCACCTCCAAGGACACATGTCCAAATGCCTTAAGGTCGTTTCAGTTTTTTGATTTTTCTAATTTTTATACGTTTTATAAGTAGTTATATAGCAGAAGTAGCTTTAGAAACAGCACCACTTATTCCCTTACCCTTAGCACAGAAACTACACACATTCCCCAACCCTATCACCCCATTCCACGTTCCCCCTATCAATTTTACCCCTGGATTCCATTAGAACATGTTTAGTCTCACTCTAAGATAGGCCTGTTCTGTTTGGAGAATGCTTGTACCTTGGCCTAAACCGCAGAGCACAGTCAAACTCTGGGTAACTGTGTGCCCCCTGTACCCCGAAGAAGATGAAGATTGATGAAGAGAGGGTCCCAAAAAGACCCCCGCCACAAATTAAAACCGTTTTCTTATCTCACCTTCGAAACTAATTTGCCTTGGAGTTTTTTTCTCCCTGAATTTTCTATTAGGCATCATTCTATACAATCACCCTGTGAATTTTGTTATGAAAGCAACATAAGCATAGAGGGCGAATAATAGTCTCAGTAGTGAAAAATCTGCCTTGGCTATTTGTGCACCAGGCCCAGCTGTACATCCAATGAAAGCAGTGGGAAACTTTCTGTTAATATTGGGGCAAGGAGCTCAGGCCTCAGCGAAATTCCTAATAGCAAAGTGAATTAAATACTATCTAGTGTTAGTAAAAGAGAAACATGTGGCTCTTGGGGGAAATTCACAACACCCTTCTGCCAACTGCAGACCTCTTTCACCGGACAACTGATTGGAGAGAGGAGCTCATCTGGAGTTTCAGCGGCTGTCCGAAGCAGCTACTGGTTTCTGAGAAATGCTGGTGTTGAAGATATCTTGTGCAGGAAAAACGGAGGCAATTTTCATGGGTTTTGATTTGTCTGCACCTGTATCCTGGTGAATCTATCTAATTAGCTCAGAATCAAACAAATCTCGGGTTGAACTGCTGGAAAATTGAACCCAACTCCCTTGAGTTCAATGTCCTATCTAAGAGGCTGGTTTTCATTTCTTCTGTGAGAACTTGATGTTCTTTGCGTTTGACTCCACATAACAATGTCTTTCCATAGAGGTTTCTTGCTGGAGTTCTTGGCCTGATACAACTTAATCCTCCATTCACACCCTTCTGCAGCTGATGAATACTGGGATGTTCTCTAAACAGCTGCACTCATATGTGCATGCAGCATTGGTGACTGTATGAACAAATAGCAATAGCATGGATCTGGCCTGACACTGGCATGAAATGTGTGAAATAAAGCAAAAGGACAGGGCTCGTGGCTTCAGGAAGGTAGACTACTCTGGGTCTCAGCTTGTAATCAACCACTACAGGTTTCCTTCTTCCAATAGTTCCTGTTCTTCTTTATCCTTCTGTTGCTTTTGCTGAGACCTGAAATTTTTAAAATAGGAGAAAAAACAAAATAGATTTTTGTTGAGAATTCCCTTGAAAATAGTAGTGAGGAAAAAAAAAGACATTTGAAAATATGTTCCAGCTATTTAGCATTTGGCCAAGTTAAAAGCTGGTCTGAGCCCCAGAGACCTTTCTCTTTTTAGTCACAGAGATATGTACCAACAACTGCCCTGGAACTATTTGTGTGAATTAAAGCAATAAAGAACTGCCTCAAGCTCAACCTAAAAAACATTCTCCTGTGAATATGACCTGTGAAATTAGGGAGATTTGAATTTCTTTTTAAGCCTTTCACTTGCTCTGACCTTGGGCGAGTCATCTGGCCATTGTGTGCTTCTCCTATCCCAGTGGTCAAAAGTGGATATAAACCCCCCATGTATTCAACTCTTCTTATGATTGAGATATATGTGGATGGAAAGCATTAGGCAAGTGTTTTGGGTATCCTCTAATTTCCTTTTAAAATCTGGTTTGCAGGAATAAACAGTCATATTTTAAAAACTTTTAAGAAGATATTTAAAAAAAAAGTCAGGACAGAAGCTGAAGACCATCCAAGTCAATGGGGAGGAACACCCTGATTTCAGAAGATTTGAAGTAGGTGCCAAGTGTATTTAGCAGATGTTGCTGTAGGACTTATGTGATTGCAAACAAATGGCCTGGCTGTGACTTTTTTCTGTGTATATCTTAATTGAATTCAGGGAGGGAGGAAACCACCTATGTGCATTTTTTTTTCAGGATCAGGGCTCTTCTTCCAAGACACTGATTGGAGGAATGCCTTTCTGGAAGAATCTGAGCATTTAAATATCCCCAAAAGTGAAAATGCTGTAATTCACAGACCCATTGTTTTAATTAATGAAGTACTGAAGAACACCCTACGTCCCCCTTTAGCTGCCCTATTCTTTGGCTCTTTGTTCAGTTCTCTGGATATGAATATTATAAGCATGTGTGTCCTTATCCTTATTTTAAAAGCTTGTTTGTGGTTCATTATGAGCTATTAGGGAGCACAAGTCAAGCAATTGTTCTGGCAGGGATACAGGAATTACTTCATATTCTGGCAGGAACAATTATCTCCTAGCAAACATGAGGCTTCATGGTTGGATGTGGTACTCCCTCCTTCCTCCTGAGCATGCTTACCTTAGGAGAGTACTTCTTTGAGGGAAAATAGGACAAGGATTCATTCTCAAAGGGTCAACTGTAGCTTTAATGGGCAAGATATTTTTCCCTTATCCCACATTTCCAAATATAACAACACAAAAATTACTTTAACACATCAGAAACACAAGAACCAGAGAGAGGTGTAGGTATAAGTATTAGGTTTTGAAATAAAGGTGTTGTCAGCAACCTCCAGGCTTGGGAGAAGGGCTGGCTGAAAAACATTGCAAGTGCAATCTTAGGAAGCTTATGCGTGGAGTTTTTAATTAGAAATTTGCAATCAGGACCTCACATATTAAGGTGCTTCTCAGACTGACAGCAGTTAAGAGATGAGCAGAGACCAACATGATCACTAAGCCGTGCAAAAGCAGTTGTCGCATTTTTTATATGCTCCTTCACCTTTTGCAAATTGGACAATTTGCAAAAGGTGGTTTCCTCATCTGAAGGTGGTATTATGTGAAACACTAGCCTGTCAGAGCAGAAAACACCCCCTTCCCAATCATAAAATCGTAATGATAAAATTACCCAGCAGAAAATAGTAAAAATATATTAAGTAGCCCTGCTATAAATTCTTGACAGTGAATTTCCTGAGGGCAGAAACACTATCAGTGCTATATGTGCACCTGGTGAGCAGCCCAGGAGAGAGCTGATTCTCTGCTGGGATACTCTAGAAAAGTGATAACTTCTAGGAAGGCACCAGACCATAAGAACTGTGCTCCTAGAACATGTACATCTCAATCGCATTGGCTAAAAAGGAGACCAAGGATGTGGGGGATGCTGTTTGAGGCACCTGTTGCAGCACTGGTGATGAGACTGCAGACGTGCACAGATACAGCGGCCAGGTGAGTGGAGTGAGAAGCCCCCCAGGGCAGCCCAGAACTTGGGACAGGCTAATGCCACCTGACTGCTCACCGACTCTCTCTGATGGCCAAGAGGAGAAAGGGGAATGGGGCCAAGGTCTTTGCTGCTGCCCTGTGATATGCTGTGACTGCAGACTTCACACCTTGTGCTACAAGAGTTGAGATGTCTGATGCTGTCAAAACTCGCACTGTTGCTGCAGCTGTGGTTTCTCTGCACCGCTTTCCTGTCTGGGGAGCAGCTGTTGTAGCAGCTGAAAACTATCTTGGCTAGTGGCCCCACACCTACTATAGCTCAGACAACCACACAATAATGTAATAAATGCAGGCAATTCTGAACAACTTTTTGAAATCCCCAGATCTTGACTGAAACTTGTGTAAGCCAGTTCCCATTAACTTCACCCAGATTTGAAGCAGGCACTACAGCATTATTTTTAAGCCTATCAGAAAATCATTTCAGCCTTAATGTTGTTACAGACACAACAGAGAAATACACTAATTTCTTCAAAAAGCTCCTAGGTAATTTATAGAAGCTGCAACCAAGGCAAGGAGCTGAGCACTGAGAGACAGATCTGATAACTTGGTGCAATACAGGTTTGTATCTGTTAATTCAGCATGCATGAACTGCTGCAGTTTGTAAAAGATGACTTCTGTGAAAAACCCATCTGCTACGCTCCCTCATTTCTTTGAGCTGGAAAAAGCTACATACAGGGTATGTAGCTACTTTCTTTGCAAAAGCTACATACAGAGTATTACCTCCACACACATGTGATTGCTGTGATCCATTCAAACTTTGAGTTTCTTCTGTAAATACATCTCAAATGCAGACTTAGTCTAAATTGCTCAATCTTCTCTTTGCACAGTTTCTGGTCATTTTAAGCCACTCTGTTCTGTCAAAGCAGTTGAAAAGGGCCTTGCTCCCTTGTCCTGGGGCAACTTGGCAGCTGGGAAAAAGGAGATTTCAAAGGAGGGCAGCACTCTCTCAGGATTGGGTACCCCCACAGTATTTTGGAGTGGCAAATATTTTGTTCAAATTAAAAAAAAAAACAAACAACCCAAACATCAGGCAACTTGCCAGCAGTCTGAAAGGAGACTTGAGTCTGCTTGAATAGGTGTGTTCAAATGAAGTCCTGGATCGCACTGGTAATTACACAGACCCTGTTATCACAATAACTCATTGCCTTGTAAAGGTGAGAAAACACTTGTAAAATAATTACACCTAAGCCCACATACTTCTGTAAGGCAAGGCAGTGCTGGCAAACCCTTCTGCTAGTACTTACTTCACCCTTCTGCTTCAGAGGATCAAACTGCTCTGTAGTGGGGAAAAATGCAGAATAAGCCCAAGGAAGACAGACATTCATATATGCAAACCTAACCTGAGTAAGTACAATTTCTGACTGGAAACAGTTATGCACAGAAAACATACATAAATGCTTTAAATATGTGTGTGGACTTCATAGGGTAGAGCCAGGAATTGCATAGCAGAGGAGGGAGGTGGGCTGCAGGTAAATAGGCTCATCAGGAGATTAATTATCTGCCAAACCACACTGATTCTTCTTTACAGTAAACAGCCAGTGCTTAGTATTCAGGACAATTTTCAAGAAGACCTATACTTTCAGTCTAGTGGTGACAGGCACCAGAACCTCCCAAGTTGTTGGATGTTTCCTTTTAAATTCTTAATTTTGCCTCCCCTTGAACAGAGACAAACACAAACAGCAGGTAGAAACCACTGTTTCTTCAGAAGAGTAATGTTCTCAAGAAACGGCTGCAGAACACACATAGTGCCTGTGTTACTGGAAGAATTCAAGGAATAAATCTGCAATTTTCCCCAGAAGAAAGCTAGGCACAGAATTAACACACAACATCTCTTTGCATAATTTCTTAGGTCCTGAAAAATGGGGAAAGTCTCTGCAAATATCTCCAACTCTTTCATTTAGCAACCCTTGAAAGACAGGAGCAGAAAGTTCACTTTGATACAAGGTATTAGATAATGCCTTTTCAGAATCCTTCCCAAAATACGTGACAAAATCTGCTATCAGTGTTTAGTTTTGTTATTTTTTTATTTTTCTGCCCAGGCAAGTAGCTGGTCTGTGTACTCATCAACTACATACACAGCCAATGACCTCTGTGTAGCAGCTCTGTTCCCAGGACAGACCGATGGACAGGTAGCACTGGAGGAAGCTACTCATCAGTCTGGTTCTACAAGGATGGCTACCACACACTCTGCTTCACTGCCGTATAGTTCAGCTTCATTCTTCTTTCACTATTCATATCTCACAGTATTCGGGTGCTTACTATCAATGTGATCTTGGGTCATTCCATGGAGGCCGTCAGGTCTGCACACAAGAAGTGATGCATTCAAACTGCTCACCCAGCTGTAAAGCCTCTCTGTGCACCAAGGTTGCCAAATGGCATACCTTCACTGGCGTTGTGGTTTTGGAGAAATTATACTTCATTGCAATGTGCAAACAAATTCCTCATATCTGACAATTTCAGACCAAAATCTTCTTTGAAACAATACTTGAGGCACTAGATGCTGCTGTTGGTCACTGTCAATTGAGAGAGTGATGCTCCAAATACTACCACCTCTCAACATTATGGAAGGCAGAAGGATGCTAGATGTGATGTTGAAGTGGAAGGTCCTACCCATTCCCCTCCAGCTCCTGGGGACCAGCAGTGGCAAGACCGAAAAGGAAAATATGCCCCGTGCCTTATCACAGCCTGTCCTGCTAGTACAAAGAGAGTAGAGAAGATGGAGTTTGGTAGAAGTGGAGGCAGAGGTAACATGAAACAGCTTGATCCCAACAGTGTTAAGGGGTGGTCTCCAAATGGGAAAAATACCTCATCATTCCGGTGGATTTTACAGAAAATTTTCCTCCTCAGGAAAGGATAATGTGGAAGTTTTAAAATAATAGTAGTCCAGGTGACCAGGAAAAAAGTGCGGTTTCGAAAGAAAGTAGAATTATTCCCCAGGATCTTATCAGTGGATAACCTGAGTTTTCAACTTGCAAAGTTTGCAGTATTGATATTCTATTAGCAGATCCCTAAAACTTCTAACAGCTTACTCCCGGCCAATCAATGTCCAAATTCTCTGGAGTTGCTGGCAAAGCACACATTTTTGTGAGGTAGATGATGTCTTTATTGCAGTTTCCATTCTCCTGAATGAAGCAGTGCAGTGGGACAGAGGCACACATTTGTGTGACTATTCCAGAGCAAAAGTATCAAAATGGAGACTGAAGATGATAGCAGTATATGTTTTGCTTGTGGTTAACATATACTCAATCTGTCAGTCGCTGCCTTATTCAGATTGGATATACAGAAGGAGTTTTTTACAATGAGGATGGTGAAACACTGGAACATATTGCCAAGAGAGGTGGTAGATGTTCCATCCCTGGAAACAGTCAAGGTCAGGCTGGACAGGGCTCTGAGCAACCTGATCTAGTTTAAAATGTTCCTGCTTATTGCAGGGGGTTTAACCAGATAACCTTTAAAGGTCCCTTCCATCTATGATTCTATGGTTCCTGTTCCATCTATTAATATCCTTGTGTACTCCACCAAGTCAATGCCACCCATTACAAATGATACCACTAATAATGCTGGACCTCCGGGCTTCTCACGGCAGAAATCTGTTGGCAGCCGAAAAGAAACTGACTCAGGAAAGTAAGCAGTGGTTGCTGCAGGCTGCAGCATCTTCATCTCTGCCTTTGTTGCCAAGATAAGGCTTTTTCAAAGTACACAGCAAAGCTTCAGGAAGAAGCCAAAACCAAATAAAGACATGGAGAGCTGCTTTCCTCTACCATTAATCAAAGAATGGTGTCAGAAGAAGGAGAAATATCACTGCCCATAAAACAACTTTGTCTCCATACCTCGTCGAGTTGCATACAGAGAAGGGCAACAAAGCTGGTGAAAAGGCTGAAAGGAATGTCAGGCTTTGGAAGAGTGGCTGAGGACTTTGAGTTTGTCTAGTTTGGAGTAAAGAAGGCTGAGGGCAACCTCATTGCTCCCTACAGCTTCCTGAGGAGGGGAAGTGGGGAGGGAGGTGCTGATCTCTTCTCCCTGGGATCCAGTGACAGGATGTGTGAGAGTGGCACAAAGTGATGAGAGGGGAGGCTCAGAGTGGACGTCAAGAAGCCTTTTTTTACCAAGGCAGATCAAACACTGGAACAGGCTTCCTAGGGAGGTGATTGATGCCCCAAAGCTGTCAATATTTAACAGGTGTTTGGACAATGCCCTCAATAATTTGCTCTAACTGTTGGTCACTCCCAAAGTGGTCAGGCAGATGGACTACATGATAATTGTAGGTCCCTTCCAACTGAAATATTATATTGTATTGTATTCTGTTCTGTTTTATTCTTCTATCCCCAAGTCTTGGTATAGATGTTTCCTTACTTCTTTCAACCACATGCTTCCTGAAAGTGTTTCCAGAAAGCAGGCTGGAAGGTTCCATCTGGAGATCAGATGCACAGCAAAGATCCAGCTTCTCTATTCTGCATGCTCCATTTGGTACTTCTCATCCCAAATGGGGGAGATAGGGGAGCTGCTGGGCAGAAGGGCCTGGAAACGTGTTTCAGAGATCGGCAGCTGCTTCTGAAGCTGAGGCGTTTCGCTGTGGGCAGTTCTCTGGGTTCTGCACACTGTTTGGCAGACCTCGGGGGGGCATGTCTTGCAAAATGAACACCAGAGTTACTCCCTAAGGACCTGTATTAAAAAAACAAAACGGTGACCTCTGTGTAAATGAAATGCTTGTTTACAACATAGTGCTACAAATCTATGTGCTAAGTTTCATAGCCTTAATGGGTTATAATAATACCCATCTTATAGACATAGATGGTGCAAAAGATGTAGAAGATATAGAAGGTAAGTATAACATAGATAATGGAGATAATAAAGATAACCCCTACTCACCAACATTTTACAAACAGCAGCCCTGACATTTAATTTTGTGTTATGCTCCCAAAATACAGAACTTAGCAAAAATTAAGTCAAGATACAAGTGTAATAGCTGTATGTTATAGAGCCAACATTTGCTCCTAGTCTGTTACATTACGGCTTCTTAATTACTCCAATGTTTCATTAACTAAAGGTGACAATACTGCAATTATATCTTAGTCTTTGCATTTGTTTTCACATCTTAGATGTAGAAATTTCCTTCCTTAGACACATCCAGGGACGGGTGGTTAGAACTGGGGTTATGCAACTTAATATTTACAGAGAGTTTAAAGATGATCTGAGAAGAGCCTGAGAAAAGGCAAGAACCTGGATTTGAACATTTAAAACAAGCATTTAAAGCAGTTCAGTGAAGGGAAGAATGAGTCAAGGAATACCCTGGTCTCCAACTGGCAGTGATGAAAAAAGCAGAATGGAAAGCAGGTGCATAACAGAGGATTTCTGGGCATGATTTCCACTTGCGATGCTCTGTGAGAGACCCATGGGAAGAGGAAAAGGATGCTGACTGCAGGATGTCAACAAAGACCTTGGAAGAGACTGATCCCTTCTGTAGACCTTCTGCAGGCCCCAGGGCAAAGCTTGTGATTGTGCGCAGATAAGTGAAATTTTCTTAAAGTTATTTCCGGTGCACAGAAGAGAGAAGTCTGAAGCTGGAAATCTACAAAGAGGGTTTGTATTTACAGAATGCTCATTTGCCTTGTACAGAGGGATCAGTCTGGCTAATATTTGAGTTTCTGCAGATGTTTCACCATCCTCCTGGGTTAAAAGTTGGCACATTGGAATGGCAGGAGTCGAAAAGATTTAATTTAAATTAAAGAAACCAAACCAACCTTAACAGCATGCAAACCCAGTTTCATTTTACTACAAAAGCAAAAAACAGGCAAAAAATGCATTGAAATATAGAGTACCAAGTGATTTACTTGAAATACTTCAATTGATTACAAGGCTACACAGGCATTTTATTGAGAGGGTGGGAGGAAGAAAAATTGTCTGATGAAGTTTAATGTAACAGTATAGCATTCAAAATCAAAACTTTTGCAATGAAAAAGGTGTTTTTTAAAGTGATTTAGTTTATACTAGTAGTTTCCAGCTAACTGTCCTATTAAAAAGTGCAATGTCTAGGAATTTGGGTAATAAGAGGCTTTGCTCCAGTCTGTTACACGCCATTAAGAATCTTGTAAAATATCAATTTTCCCCCAGTGACAGAGGATAAGGAATTGGGAATTAGGATTAGAAACACTTCATCATTGTGGGGGTTTCTGGAATGCTTTTAAAATCTCCTCTGTAATACTGATGTATAGACAATATTTCATTTCAATCAGTAGCTCATGCCTATATTGCTCTTTAGGATCTGCTGATTTTCCTTACCATGGCACCCTGTAGAAGTCTGAGCTCCCCATGAGCTGTGGTGCTGCATCATTCCCTTTTCCATCCATTTCCTTCTTCAGTAACATCCATCCCCAAACTCTTACTTCTGAAAGCCATTCATCAGGGTTTCTCACCTATTATTCACAATTTTTCCATGTGTTACATTTCTTTTTCTGTGGGCCTTAGCACAAAACTACTAAACAAATACAGTTTGACCTCCCTATTTCCCTTTTCTTTTCTCAGTGTGCTCATTACCTTGCTACTTAACAAAAGGAAACCCCTTTTCTCCCAAAAGAAAAGGGCACTATCATTGATGTTGGGCATCTAATTAACATGATATCAGATGTTTATTAGGAAACAGGCATCTCAAGATAGCCATATAGTCAGCATCCATCTATTCTCAGATGTTTTAAAGGGAGACAGGATAAGACAGTGAGATAGAAACATGAGAGTCTCAGTAACTACCATCTCTCTAAATGAACCCCAGAGCTATAAGTGAATTATCTCTCTCACAAAGGCATACAGATAGATGCTGCGTCCTGAAGTGGATGGTGGAGGGAACACAAAGATTTCTGTGAGATGCATGCCTTAGACAAAGGTTCCTTGTTTTTTCTAAGAATATGTGTTTGGCTACCCAGGCATCGTTCCATTATGGCTGTAGAACATTAAAAATTTACTGCAGCCCCAATAGAAATGGTGTATACAAATGGGATTTCATGCTCTCTTTCTCTTAAAATTAATTTCATATGGAAGTTGCTGTAACCCTTAATTTCAACAGAACCAAGATTTTGTCCAAATTGCTACTTATTATATATAAATCATTCAATAAATGTTTTCACTAAGGTCAGGGTCCCCTTTTCCTGTCTTCTGTCTCTTCACTGTCCCCTTCTCCCTCTCTTCTGTTCCCCTGCTTTCCCTGTCCTAGAAATAAAGACCTTTTCTCTGTCAAGAAGCTGAACTGGAGGATGTTTCAGTTTCCAATATATGTATGCTACTGTTGTTAACTAGCCAAATCCAAATTAAACTCATTTTTCACCTAGCTTAAACAGGTGAGGCAAAAGATGGAGGAGTCAGAATTATCTTCCCTAATTTGTCAGTTTTTTGCACCTGCATATAGTACTAAAATACCACAGTTAACCCCAAGACCCAGCTTATATCACTCTTTGAGGTACAGAAGAAAACAAAAGAAAATGACTATGTAACAAACACAGGCCAATTTTCTTGGGCTGCTAAAGGCCATAGTTGGGAGTCCAGCATAATTAGTCTCAAACCATTATGCACCAGGTGCAGTTTTGCTTACATAAAGCCAACCAACGCATTGGAGAGTAATATGCTTCTATCAGTCATTCATAGCATCATAATATCTGTAATTTAACTCCTTTGGAGTTTCTGTAAGGTCTCTGAAAAAAGCAAGGGGAATGATGTCTATGGCTGATGCCTTAGGCTTTTTGTGGGTGTTAAATACATGTAGGCAAATAGCTGACAAACCACATATTCAAACTAGCACATGCATATTCATCTGTTTTACTTCCATTTGCGTAGGACTCTTTTAACTTGGTCGAGAAAAAGTGTTCTCCCTTCTGCCCTCTCTTATCACTTATTGTGCCCCTATCATCACTTATTGTAAGAAAGTAACACCCTAAACTACGTAGAGATGTAGCCTAAAATATGTCAAGATAGAGAGGGAATAAACACACCTACTGTGTGTATGTAGATCTTGAAGGGTCAGACCCCCATCATGACTCCTCTGCAGCTGGTGCTTATTAGCCCAGGAGAAGAGTACCGTGTTTGTCACCTACATTACAGCATCTCCTTATTCTCACATTAACTCCTGTGATTAAAGCCTCTCAAATACAGTGAAGTTGGGTGGCTACTGTCAGTGGTGTTAGAAGCAGAATGGCAGCCTCTGCACCAGGATGTCTCCAGGAGCATGGCAGAAAGGAGAGCTCCTGCACACCTGGCTCCCTGCAGGAGTGAAGTGTCATCCCAAGTAACCCTGAGATGGGAGAGGAGGCCACAGCTTCAGAGCAAGCATGGGAGAGACTGTCTCATGATCCCGTGGCAGGGTCTCAGGACATTTTAATCATCTCCCTCTGTACCCAAGGAATCAGGAACAAGACCAAAAGAACTTGAAACCCCTGAAGTGTATTTCTCAAGTTCCCATATTCAGGAATCCTACCTGGACTGAGAACAAATGAAGGTGAAATTTGGTGTTGTCCCACTGGAGACATGAAAGGAGCCCTGGCTTCTTCTCTTTATTCTCAGCTTTTCAGGAAGGTTTTAAATTCACTAGATATTTGCCATTTGTGATTTCTCGTTTCACTCTTCTCCATCTGCCCTGGACTTATTCCAGGACCCAGATAGCACTAATAACCAGCACTCAGGTATATTTACCCCATTTCATTGTGTGCCGAGACAGGCTCTGCAGGACCCTACTCATGCTTGCACTGGATGTGATCAACAGTGTTTCCAGCTCTTTAGGCTAGTGGTGACCTGTGCCAACTTGCTTCCTGCTGCAGTGGCGAGAACAACTCCTGCGTCTATTAGATTTAATCAAGTCAGACTTGCTCTTACCCCTCTGTCACTGCTCCTTGGCTGCTCCCTCTTTCTTGTTGACCCGAGTTGGCCCTATTCATCTTCAGCAGGTACCTCCTCATTGTCTCCTTTTGCTTCTCTTCTGTTTCCACCCTCCTTCTCCCCAGTCCCCTCCTCTTGTACAATTCTGCTCCAAAGTGTAGTTAGCTGGATCTGTACAGAAATGAATATAGTATTTCATTTTGTCTAGCACTGCCTAGCTTTCAACTGATGTAATCTTTTCAAAGAGGGCTACCCAGTACTACTGTAATACATACCATTATTTTTAACCCACGGAAGACATTTAACCCATTGGATCCTCAAAATAAGATGTGACCTGTTGCTGCCTGTTTAATATAATCAAACATTTGACAGTTGTGGTGCACTTTCAACACTGGAATAATTTTATCAATATTTGTCTTCATCTCATGTATATAAATACACACACACACGCATATATATATACATACATTGAATCCAGGGCAAAATTTTTTTTTTCCAGGTGCATCCTCTTTGCTGAGTAAAAAATTGATCCTGCTAGTGGTCAAAGCTTATTGTTGGTTTCTGTAGAAGTTTCTTATTATTTTCCAGTATCTCTTCAACTCACTGGATTAATCATCATGAACTTTCCTAGACTTTCTAGTTCTGATTCTTTAATTTGATATCTCCTCTGATATATTCCACAAAACTTGCAGTAACTTTTGCTTTGAGTGGCCTTCCTGCTGTGTTTCTGCCTATCATTTCAGTAAGAAATTTTCAGCAGAGGTCCTCTCAGATCTCAAGAGTGTACAGAGCAGTCAAGGTCTGCTGTGTACTTACTGCCTTGTACTGGCACCCAACCAGAACCTGTGGTGCTCACAGCTGCTGCACCTTTTTTGCCTGCAGCACATTCTGAATTAGCATGTACTGAAAATATTCATTTCACAGATGTTCAGCTTCAAATTCCACTGTTTAGAAGACAGACTTTTTTAGAAACAGAGCAAATTTTAAGGAAAGAGTCTTTCCATGGGTAAGTGGAACTTTTCACCACTTTATTTTCTTTTTGGAGTAGTCTTTGCACAGCAAAATATCAATACCTGGAAAAGTTTATTTAACTCATATTAATTGTTGCTGTGTGTGTCTTAGGTTACGCTTACACCTGCACTTGTGTACTAGTCCTGAAATAATTAGGTCAGCCACAGTAGGATCTGAGCAGGGTCACCCACATATGTTATGGTCCATATATTAAATGTAGGATGGCTGCAGTGGATGGCTACTGATACACATATTCTGTATCCTCAGTCTCTTTATCCCCCTCTGGTATAAAATCCTAAAATAACTGAATTAAATGAATTCTTACCATCGATTTCAAGGGAAAAGTTTTTGCTTTCCCTTTGGTGCAAAACGACAAAGTCTCAAAGTAGTCTGAAGGTGTCTTTTTCCTTTCTGTTGTGAAGCATAAATTTTACTTTTACCTTCATCATCAGGACAGACATTACCGGGAGCTATCCTTTGGACAGAAGGAACATTAAAACTGCAAAATTCTAGTTTGATGAACACTTGTGAGGAATATTTTCAAATGTGTTTTTCCTCAAGGTTTCTGCTTCTGTGTGCAATCGTTGTTCATTTAATTCAGACAGCACCTGTCTCTGATCATTATTTTTTAGAGTTCTAGTACTACATAAACTTAATCTAGAAAAGAAAACGTGCCATTGCTAAGATACTCTACCGGAATCCCACTCCTGTTTTGACTAATCCTTACACCGATCCATTGTCTTAGCTAGAGATATATAGTCTCTTCTGTGCCTTGCTGTGGTGTCCTTCTTCCCTTTTCCTAGTGTTGCAGATACATTTTCTGTCACTGCTTCAGAATTTCCTTACTGTTCTTACAGTAAAAATTCCTCTAATATCAGCAGCTGATATGAGCAGCCACCCCAGGAGCAAAAATTCCAGAACTTCTTATTGTTGTAGACTATAGGAAGCATCACAAAAACCTCGGTTAACATGATGCCTTTTTAGTTAAGGCCCTATCCTGGCTCAGATTGCAGCTACGAATGCCATGAGGCACCATGGATGGATAGGCACATAAAGATGAACTTCCTCTATGCCTGGAGTTAAAAACTGGTTTATGTTTGTCTTCTACTGACATTTTTTATACTCTCCATCCACACACTACACATGCTACTAAGATTGGTACTATCTGCCAGCTTTTTGGTGGTGAATATTTGCCAAGAGAAGGGCACTTGACTACTCCAGAAAGGAAAAATGAAGTCACAAATCCTCCCTTTGTTTTTAATTATGACTTCTGGTATGGACCTGTTGACCTCTGCTCCCTGTGTTCCTTCTGCCTAACAGAATGATCACCAGAGTTGGAAGCTGAGTCTCTGTCTCAGCCATGGTGTCTTCAAAGGGAGTGGTGTGCCTTCCTCTTCTCCTCTGGGACAGCATGTCTGGAACCATCAGAGGAACAGAGGATTTTCTCTCATGAGTCTTCTTGGTTTCCTCCTATTTCCTCTGTATGCTGGGAGCGGAGAGTGAGCAGGTTCCAGCTGGGTGCCAGGACAAGGCAGCAGGTACACAGCAGACCACGACTGCGGTGTGTATGCTCCAGATCAGAGAGGCCCTCTGCTGATCAGTGCTTACTGGAGGGATAGGCAGGAACACAGAAGGATGGCCACTCAGAGCAAAAGGGACTGCAAATTTCTCAGAGCATAATATCAAGGGAGACATCCAGTTGAAGAGGGGAATGAGCAAGGAGTTGTGTGGGCGTTTGGTTGTTGGCTGGGGTCAACCCACCGAAATGATCATGTGAATAGCACTGAGGTGCTACTGTATGATGTGTAGGTAGTAAAAACACCTTTATGTTTTCACTCATTTGGGTTAAGGAGAGTTTTTATGCCTTGAACTGTCTTCTGAGTGAACTTATAATGAATTGAAAAAACTCCTGGGAAAAAGAACAAAGGAAATCCTTTTATTATATCTGGAACAGCAACCCTTCAGCTGTGTTTCCATACATAATAAGATTCACTTATTTTGTTACTACCAAACCTTCAATTCTTAAGACAGAAGAGACACACGGCTATGAGTAGAATATATTGTAATATATTACAAACCAGAATATTTTGATTCCTTATGATTATGAAAGGTTTTGGTGTGCTTAAAATTATCAAAGTTTCTACTGTTAAACCACTATGAACTGGCCAAATAACTACTGGAGACTGAAATACATATCTATCTATATCTATCTATCTATCTATCTATCTACCTATCTACACATACATATATACTATACATATATATTTTATATATACATGCACAGATTTTTATATATATAATTTCTATACACACACACACACACATACACATGATTTTTGACAGGAATGTCTCTTCACTGCAGCTAATGGGAAACTAGTCCTAAATTAAGCAGAGTTGTAAAACAATAAAGGGAAATGCTCTCATCAGATTTAGAAATTTGATGGCAGTTTGCTTAGAATTACTGGGATCAGAAAGGAGTTTTTCACCTGAGCAAAAAGCTGAATATTTAAGTACTCATTTTAGAAAGACAGCACTCCCATAGCTGTAAGTGCTGAATTGTACTGCACTGTTTACAGCCTGGACACTGTGGGAGAATTTCAGCGTAATTACTCATTTAGCTGTGACCACCTCCTTTTTGCCACACCTTACACAACACTGTTGTGTAGTGTAATCTACTACAGAAAGATGTAGTGGGCTGCTGGAAGAAGTAGTGAAGTCTGTGCAGCTAAAAAGACCTGGGGTCAACTACTAAAATGCATTAAATTTCAGTGGTAAAGTTTTCAAATCTGGAAGAAATAAATGTCATAAGCACACAGACAAGGAATATTTCCTGAGCTATTAATGTAATTTTCCTTTCAACACTCCTACACTCCTGGCATTTACAATATTTCTTTTGGTACTGAAGTGGTGAATAGAAGAATTCAAGAACGTCTGTGTATATTTAAGATACTAATCCCAGATTATTTTTAAAAGTCAGCACTTAGGTAACATTAAAGAAAAACGAACTAATGACGTGGTTTAGTCTTGGTGTTTCTGGTCATGATCTAATCATGCAGCATTTGCATTACTTAGGGATGGTGATTCTTTTCATAAAAGCGGAGACAAAGTAATCCAATTGTTTAAATATGAGATAATTTTATAGATTCACACTCTAACTTGCATGTAGCTCAATTCCAGTTGGCAGAAATGGTTGGGCAATGTGTTATATTAGCAAAAGGTTTGAAAAACAAAATGGCCCACCAGCTTACCATATTTTTGAGAAGTAGGACATTTCTAAAAGTCATACCCCTAGCAGAGTTGAAACAGAAGTACAAAAGTACAAAACCACAACAGCATCTATTTCATTGAATCCAGACAAGTACTGATTGCAGTTAATTTGGTTATGCTAACAGGCTAATCCCTGACAGTTTTCAATCTCCACAAATAAAAAGCATTAACTTGTCTTCTGAAGCCTCTGAACTTGTCTGAAACCTGTTTCCTTGACATTACCCAAGTGAGGGCCTTCCTCAACGTCTTACAGTGTCAAGAGTACTGGACACACTTAAGTGAAGCTGCAGGCACCAAGATATTTAAAGGGGGAAAGTGGGAAAGTCAGGATTTCCTGAAATTGGTTCCCTTGACGCTTCAGAAATGCAAAGCAGTCTTCTCCTCAGGATGGTGTAAGAAGGTGATACCTACTTCTGTAGGGAGGATGAAACACTACTTTTCCCTTCCCACCTTCATTGCTTTGTTTTTCCTCTCTGGAGGCTCAGGCTCAAGCATATATCAATACTTTTCATTCTCTTTGGCCTCACTCCACTGTTTCAAGTCCTTTTGCAGGTTTTATTGCCAAGCTCTCTAGTTGACTGATGTCTCTCTCTTATTCTTCCTGCATGAAATATGTTCTTATGTAGCAGTCATTGGCAGGCACCGGGTGCCTGGATAGCTCTGAATTGTTTGATAGTAGGGGTAGTGGGCATTAAATGTAATTAATCTCTCCCCTCCATCAGTCTTTCCCTTTTTCCCATCTAATTGCACTGGTGTTGTATTTGTGTAATTCAGTTACACAATCCCTGCTATGTATCTTTGTAAGCTGATGTCTGGATGAGGCACCATCAGAAAGGGCTGTTCAGTCAACCAGGAGACCACAGTGGGTAATCACTGTCCCTGGTCAGACAAACAGGCTATCTGCAGCTCTGCCAACCTCCAACACTGACAAAGGTTCAACTAGGTTACAGCAATTTTTTCCCTAATCAGGATGCTAACTCTAAGGTTTCCCTAGCAACGGGAGCTGTAAGTCCAAAGTGACATCTCATTTCCACTAATCTTTTATTTCCAGTAGGTAATTGCAGGTAAATCCTCCAGCAGCTGTTCCAAAGAAGGATGAAGCGGTCAATACATTTCATTCTGCTGCTTACAAATATGAGTATATTAGGGAAGAGTGTCAAGAGTCTTTTATCTGAGACACTTAATCTGTGTATTGATAAGTATTATCTGAACAGGTAGGTGCTTTTTCTTTGCAAAATTATGGCATACCACAGCAATGAAATATCATCCTTTTCAATTACATGACTAAATAGAAGGGCAGCTCACACTACTGAGGCCAAGGTATATCATTTAGATAAGAGACTTGAAAATCAAATTCTTATCAGGTGTCTCAATAGCACTGTGGACTTTTCTACTACTCAAGTGGTTTAATTCCTGTTACTAATAACAGAAATAACAAAAGAAAAAATGCTATATGATTCCCCTTTTGTTTTGCCAGCAGTAGCTAAACAGCACCCTCAGTCTTTAAATGCTGTGAAAAACTTGAAAGGATCAGTTAACATTAGATGGGAGACTTACAGAACATTTGCAAACATCTGGTAATAGTTGCATCAGTGAGTTGTTATAAAGTAAAGCTCAGAACTGCTTATTTCAAATTTGATCAGCTCTCTGTCATGCAGTTACTTTGCAAAGGGAGCACTTCACAGTATCTGCACTGGCTCCAATTAGTTTCTGGGGAAGTGTCAGGTATAGATTGAATGACTGTCTTGCTCTCTGGGTGATAGCAAGCACTTGTGATCAGCAGCTTTGTTAGGGCTAAAAATCTCAACAGACATGTGAAAAGGGGGAAGAATTTTTTTCCTGTGTTGTTCCTATTTCCTTAGAACTGGAACTCATGTTTCTTGCTAGGACTAACAAAGCTTGGCTTTGTCTGAGGTATTTGGTAAGGCAGAGGAAGCTTTCATGAGGAAAAGACTTAAAAGACACACGAAGGTGTGGTGTGACCAGTTGTTACTGTTCAGAGTATCGAATAAGCATACCCCTTCTTTTTTTGAGAGACAGATTTGGTTTTGAAAGGGCAAATGAATCTTGATAGACTTGATATTTCTCTTATATTCTCATAGGGTAGATTTTTCCAAAGAGTAAAAGGCTTAGAGCAGTGATTTGAAAACTGAATCTAAAGACTTAGGGACAGAGAAGTAGAGGAAATCTTAGTATTTATCTTACCACTAACTAAAATGAGAAATTTGCCCAAAAACCTCTGCTAATTTAACTAACAAAAGAAAAAGGAAAATCTAACTCTTTTGGTCACTGGTTTGTCACTAAAAATGAGTTTTGAACTTCCTGAATGCTATTCAAAGGGATGGAGGAGGAACAGGAAGAAGAGAAGAAAAGGTAGGGAGTAAAGGACACAGAGCTTGTATTTCTGATCATCATGGTCTTCCAGGAATAGAAGTAGCACATTTCAAGCTGTACGCTGGTTGCTTTCAGCAGTGGGAGTCCCCTCTGGCATTTATGTCGCAAACACTCCCTTTGGCTGTTCAGCCTGAGACTTAATAAGCAAGGACACAAGCTACTAACAAAAGAAGAAATGTTCCACTTATTATTCACTCTTAGAGCAATACTTAGAGCACTTTCTTTGTTTATTTAACACAGGTAAATGTAGTGCAGGCAAAGCCAAAACAGCAGATACATCATTCCCAATTGCATAACATTTTTCATTCTACTCTCAGGCATACGCCTGAGTCCTTAGCATAACCCATGAGTAGTTGCCTGGAGTCTCCCCTGCTAAGGGTTCAGACAGTCTGTTTAGTTTGTTTGAAGCTGCCCAGACTTCCTCTACCTTTCTCTCTTTCTTTCTTTCCTTTCCCCCCCCCCTACACATTTGGATTCCCTCTACATATCTGCTTCCTGATCAACCCAAGCGTCTAGAAAAAACATGCCAACCCTCCCCCCCCATGTTGGTTTTCCATTAAAGAGAATAGAACAGACAAACATCAAGCTGGAAAGGAAATCAAAAAGTCATCTGGTCCTTCCCCCATCCAAGACAGGATCAACTGCCATTTCTGACAGATCTTTCTCTCAATTGTTCCTGAAGATCTCCAAGGACATCTACTTGGAAAACTCTCCCATCAATACAGTCTTTATCCTTATAATTTCCAAACTTTTCCTTAGATTACATATGATTTTTTTTTGATTGAAATGAAATCCATGATTTCCTAACATTTCTATCACAGCGAATCCTGTTTAACGTATCTCTAAGTATCCTCTTCTGGAGACTAAGGATTATTCAGGTTAGTCTTTCCAGTACCCCATTTTCTAGACCTCTGATTGCTCTTCTCTGGACTGTCTCCACTTGGCCTACCTCCTTCTTGAATTTCAGTGCTCAGACCTCTTAGTACTCTGAATAGAATGGAAAAAAAAAGTCTCCATCAGTTTTATTTTTCAGAAGTGTCATAAAGAAACTTTCTCCCAGTTGCTCAAAATCATCTAGAGGATGCTTCAGCTGTAGTCCAGCAGGAAGCAATCTGCAGGGTCAACCACTCATAGAGCTTGGTCTGTGGGGTTCTCTGCAGAATCTGACAGACTCTGCAGGAATCGAGGAGGCTGGATAATGGTCCCTAACACAGCCAGTGAAATTTGCAGTCTGGCATGTATACCAGCACTGATGCCAGGCTGTACTAACCATCACAGTAAGAGCAAAGCAAATGCCCATGATGGGCACACTGAGGAGGCAGACCAGACAGGAAGTCATGCATATTCCTTGTTTCTGAGCACTCCCAGGGACAGAATTGTGTACAGAGGAGCTTTTCCCCAGGGCAGCTGGTTACAACCATGTGAAATTCAGGGACAAAATAACTGGTCTGTCAAGAAATTTAGCTAGTGGAAGCACAGGCAAGCAGGTACCAAAGGACCTTTGTACTCTTTAGGGTCATCTGTAGAGTCAGACTTTTCTCACATAATTGTTTGTACATCCATGTCTCATTTGGGCGGAAAAGGGAAACATTCCAATCTGAAGGAACAAAGGCTTTATTTGATTTGCTGGTTGCCTTCTTGAAAGGCTCTTGTCAGCCTGACTTTTGCCTAGGGGGAGAGAATTGCCATGGTGTGAGGCTTCCAGGCAGATGGCTGGAAGCAAATGCCAGGCTCAGCGTCTCCCCATCAGCCCAGCTGTAGCTCCCAGATTGGAAGAATCTCACGCTCTTTGCCTCTAGGTAGAAAACGTGAATGATAAGAGCCTGACAGAAATGTCAGCTTCCAGCTGCGTGACAATTCCTCTCCAACACAAATTTAAAATAAGAGTCAGGTAAAATTGAAAATTTTCAAAGAAATATTATCTGATAGACAGTTATTAAAACGGCATTTTCTGCAGAAAAAAAATTACATCCTTTCCTCTCTGACAGGAAACTGCCAACCATTCCCACTCACTGGTGCCTCAAAATCTTTCAGTTCTTTTCCAGATGGTCTTTTCTCATCCATGAGCAGTTGCCTCTGATTCCCTCTTGCAGTCTCTCTCACAGCCTCTCCTATGAGCCTCACTCTGTTCACTTCACCTACCCATTTTCCCTGCTGCCCTTTCCCCTCTGCTTTTCTAGCAAGAGAAAAGAAAGGGAGAAAACAGCAGAGATTGCCAATCAGAGGTATCTTGCTACTAGTGCTTGGAAATGATAACACTACCAGCTCAGTTATGCCAGCTTTCATGTTCCTTTCTTAATTCTTTTGCTCTGTTCAGAGTTAAAATTTGTCAGGACACTTATACTCCCATAATTACACAGTGTTTTGCATTATGACATTTCAGCTTTAGCAGGAGTCTCTTAATCTACACACAGCTGAACAAAGAGAAAGCGGGGAGAGAAGGCAAGGAGAAGGAGTAACTGTAAGAAAGCTGTAGCTTTCCCCTACTTCTGTTCAAGCCCTGTTTCCATAGGGCTTACACAGTCACAGTTGCACAAGCTTTCCACCAATGCACATCGATACTGGATCTTGCTGCTTCTAGACTACATAATTCTGTTAAAAGCTACCTAATGGACATTTTTCTGAAATGGCCTGCCCTTTACCTCTGCTACATTCCCTGGGAATCACATTGCCAGTCCCCAGACCCGTTAGAGGTCTGGTTCCTGGACAACCTCCACACTGCCAGAACATTCTCACTGCTGGGACATGGGAGTTCTTCCATCCCATCTACACCCTTCTGATTACTCCGTGTTGCTGACCTGTAATTTATTGCTGAAACCTGGAACCCATAGGCAACCTATTGTCTACTGACATCCATTGGCAATTATTGATTGGCACTTATGGAGAGGCTGAACTTCAGTTCTGCCCCACCAGCTCACCAGGAACTTGACTAACATCCCAAGACACTGCAGCTTTCATCACCTGTGCTGATGCACCTGCCTATGTTTTGTAACACTTTCCAGCACTAATGGTTCTAGGATGGAACCCCTCTTAAGCAGGATGAGAAACAAAAACTCAGCCAATCTGTGATTGCAGGCAGAGCAGGGTGCCATACTTTTCCTTCAGATTCCCTCTAAATCTAAACCAGCTTCTCTGGGCCCCCCACTGACATCTTCAGTAGGAATTTTTAATGTGTGCACTGCAGGCCTCACCTTCTACATTTCTACATCTGTATGTGTATTTATGTGAGGTTAAGTAATGTGACATTCAGCTGGGGAGGCAAGTGCTGAACACAAATAGCGCATCGTCTGGCTCTTGCTTGGGGGTCAGAGGGGTGAGCAAAGCCAGCATACAGGCATCATTTCCTTCCCCTGCACATCCAGCTTCCCACAATGAATAGACTGCAGAAGTCACTGCTTTCTGCCAGCTAGCAATACCCTGTTACCACTAATTGCAAAAGCCATTAATAAAAGAGGGAAGGGGGGGAAGCAAGACACAAAAGGGAATAAATACTGTACATAGCCGGAAGGCCTTTCCCTCCTACACATATGATTCACTGTTGTTCCTTGCCTCACATGGGAAAATGTTGTCCTGCTGAATACGTACCTTAAAGGCAACTCTGCCTCAGAGACATCACATATGCATATTGATAACATGCACTTTGTAGTGCCTAGAGATGTTTTTAACGAGGCTTGCTGAAATGTACCAACAACTTTCTCTCTTCTCCTTCTGTGTGCCACAGATGATTTTTAAATGTGTTTCCTGGTGGTCTCTATCCCCTGTGAGAAAGCAAAAGGATGGCATAGACAATAATTCACGATGGCAGAAGAGGGGAGAAATAGCTTTCCATCCTCTTCAGTTGTGCAGTCTTGTGTGGGCTCGGGGACCCCATTTCCCTTGAAACCTCCCCATAAGCTCTTGGGGTTTTCCACACAGCACCTTGAGAGACACACTGAACACCGCTTAACCAGGCTTTAGGGAGAAGGCCAGGTGAAAAGCCACCCTGCCAGTAGAGGAGTGGGTGCAGAACCATTTCTGTGGGGCTCACACCCCGTTAAACTCCATCTACCTCTGTGCCTCTAACTGACATTATTATATGACTGGCACAAGACAGGTGAAGCTTTCTCGTGATCTCAAGGTGGTGGGTAGAGCAGTGACCTCTCCTCTCCTGACATTTTGTTTTCTAGGTGTACCCAAATCCACAGACTTCATTACTAAAAGAAAGGAAATCTTTAGGTAACCTCAGATAAATTCTCATAGTCAGCACCATGAATGAATACAGATCCATTATAATATGATTTTCACAGCAAAATGTCTTTGGGGAAAACAGATCCTTGCTTGAAAAGAGCATACACAAGTGGGACTCACACAGAGACACTAGGCTTCATTGGTTGTGAAAACACACCAATGGGTTCTAGTAAAAATACAAATAAAAAAAATCTGCAAAATTTGGTGAAGTTTGTCTATCACCACACCACCACACAGGTTCGATTACAGGAGGCATCATCTCTCTGGGACAGGACTCTGAATAACTGTGATGTTTTCTAGCAAGAAAGATGCTCTGTGACTGTTGACACAAACAAGGATCTCCCTGGGAACCTGAGAGAGGTGAGAATGAGTTAAGTGGAGACAATGCAGTGCTTCAGGTCAACCACAATGTCCAAATATCCTCACTGTGTGCCCCCTACCTTGGTACACTTTCTAATGCCATTTGGCCCTAATTTTTCTCTGCTTTCTTCTGCTTAAATTGAGAAGGATGGTTTTCCCTGTGTTTTTGTTAAGAAAATATAGGTGCTTCGAACTTTATTCTGTCTACACATATTCTGCAAAATGTACTTCAGCTCTCATAGAACATATTCATTTGAGTGTTATCCAATATCAGCTCGTTTATATCCCTGCAGATATATGGAGAGCTTCCCAGCCTTGAAAGCAAAAATCAAGAGACTAGAATTGGCAGCTATTGGCACTCATTTGGGTGAGAGTTTTTGCTGTTCCTTGTGCAGGTCTATAATATTTTATCTTTTTAGAACTCTTTCTTTTATTTTGGGGACAGCTAGAGGGGAAGCTAAGGAAGAAAAACAGAAGCCTTAAGGTAATGACTCAAGTAAGAGTGTTCACACCTTCATTTTCTATGTGTGTTAAAACAAGAAGGGAAGAATGAAAGCAGGCAAGTGTAGTAAAGGAAACCAGCAAATGCTCACCAAGAGCTGCTGGCAGAGGAGGATCAAGATGAAATTTCATTAAGAAGGATGGGGAAGGTATAATGAAACAGAAGAAAGAAGAGGTACTGTAAACCAAGGTCTGTTGGTAAAGAACAGGTGAGTGTAAGCTAGCCATGAATAAATTCAGGCTGGAAATTAAGAGGAGCTTTCTAGCTTTGAGATCTGTAAGCTCTGGAGCAACCTCCCAGTTAGAACAGCTTAGAAAGACCAGTTATCATACCTTTAAGAAAAGTTGATGTGTTGGGTAGAAAGCATTATGTTTTATTGTACTAGAGACAGCAAAGGACTGGGCCCTGTAGCCTACAAGATGCTTTCCTGGTCTGTGTTCCTAATAAATGCAGGAGGTTTTATTTTTTTGTTGTGTATCAAGCTGGAGGTATGTAAACAAACATCTCAAAGGCGCAGAAACCTTTCTGTTCCTCCTAGAGCTTCCCCATCAACAGACTTCTCCATAGCATAAATCTTGCTGTAAACAGTAAAATAAATGCAAGGCTTAAAGAACAAACAAACACAACCAGGGAATAATGATAAACAATGAAACCCTCAACTGTTTCTGTGCAGGTTAATAAGAAGGGCCATATTCTGACATCCTTACTCCCTGTCTACCAGGAAAAGCATTTTTTCTGACATGGAAAACTGTAACTTGGTCATAGAAAAATTTCTGTCAAATCATCAAACATAAAGTACAGAAGGAACATTTAAGGGTCATTGAAGTGTGTTCCCAAGGTTTGGATAGAAGTGGTGTAAGTCTAGACAGCACCACTTTACACTCTTCATTTCTAAGATAAATAAGATAATATTCACATTTTGGATAGCTTTATCATAGTTTTTTAGCACAATTCCAGTAGTGTTTAATTCAGTTGAAATCTAAAGTGAGCCTGTAGATTGGTTTCTATTTTCTAAAGACTACTTCACCTTTTTCTAGTAAATATCATTGACCTTAGTGTAAATATTTAGAGTTATTGGAACTGCCTGATTATCATATTATTAAAACTAAGGATAGATTTTAGGAAGATTAACTGCAGCAGAATGAGGTGCAGCAGAAGTTTCCTGATTGACTGAAAAAGTGTTTAGACGGTTTTCTTTTTTTTTTTTTCTTTTTTTTAATGTTAAGGTGAATGGGCATTCTGAAGTAAATATAAAAGGCAAAGAGCCAGAGGGAAAGTAGAGACACAAATACGCTGCAGTCAGAAATACCAGGGTTTGCGTGCATAGCTTTTGGGCACGACTATGAACCTGCACCCCAGGACGACAGGTCATCCCAGGAATAGCCTGTGCTCGGAGCATGCAGCGTCGTTGGTGAGGAATTGCATGTACTGTCATGTGGTGCCAGGTTTTATGCTGATGGAGAAGCCAGGAACCTGGCAGGGGAATGAATTTTTTTTCCTCACACACGTGAGGTTAGGTCAGCTTTGCAACTGGAAATATGGAGCGGTCAGAGTACACTTGATCTCCAAGGCTGACCAGGAAACTGGGGAAAGATAGAGTTTGCCCCTTGCCTCTTTATCTTGACAGTGCCAAGTCGCTGCAGTAAAAGGCATTAATACCACAGTCGTAACTCTTGCCTTGAGTTCTTGGGGATTTCTGCGTGCTTTTAAACACACAATGAGCAGAGGGACAATATCAAATAAGCCACTGATGTGGCTGTTCTGATACAAAAGATGTGAAAGGATGAGTTGTATGAGTAGTAGAGTATTCCAACTATGATTTTGTGGGTTGGAAGATGCCCGGAGACTAGAAGCATCTTCAATGAGCAGAGGAGGAGAGTCCTTCTGGGAATGGAGCTGTTGTATTGGAATGGGGGGCTCCAAGGTGATGGTGGCATTGAGATGTAACAAGGGGAAAATATCAGAGAACAAGGTAACAGAAGAAGAGACAGAAGAAGCCATGGGAATACGATCCTCAAAACAGGCCTAGTAAAAGAATATTTACAAAATAATGACAATACTTTAGTCAATGACAAATGCTCTTGTTAAGGAGACTTCCCAGTCTGACCACTCACAACACACTCTGGCAGTCACACTCCTAAGACCAGAGACTTTCACTGCTGAGACTGAAGCCCCTTCAGAGTGGGCAGCTCCAGTGAGCTGATGGGTGCCCCATTTGACTCCCTGCACACCTCACTCACACAGTCAGACCATGTTTCCTCTCTGGTTCAACCTCAGGTTTCCCATTGCAGAGTCTTAGGTGTCTTGTTCCATAAAGCCATTTATTCACAGCACAGTAACACAGAAATAGCTTTAGCTGGGTGCCTTTAAGAAGTGCCCCCCCAAAAGGAATCTAGGCTTTTACATCCTCACAGTCTACCAGCAAGCAATTCTCATTCTTTCCTCCCGAGTCGTCAGCTTCTGCCCCTGCTCTATGTCCATCCACCTCACTAGTGTCACTGGTCTTCATCTCCTTTGCTATCAAAAAGGTCAGCAATTCCCAGCTCTTGCTGTGTCCCTCAGTGTCCATTCACCTGGTTGACTTCACCTATCTTCGTCCCCTTTGTTATCACAAAGGTTGGCTGTTCATGGCCTCTTGTCTTAGGCTACCATCCAGAGATCAATCTCCATTTCAATCAGCATCTTAATCTGCTATTTGCCAGCTCAGCTACCTGGACCAGATATGTTCCTCAACACTCTTATTCAAAATACTGTAGCAATGCAGAGGAACATGTGCACAGCCTTGGGCGCAATGGAGCCAGCACAGAAATATTCAGTCAGCTAATTAGATATTACCTGTTAAATGCAGTGCCTTTAACAAACAATCCTTTTTCACTTTACATAAACCTTGGCATGAAAACCACATATGTCATTGGCAAATGATGACATTTAGCCTCTCTTTTAGTTTTTTCCATTAGTTCCTCTTCTTTGGCAGATGAGGCACTGCTTGGTGCTCTGGACTTGAAGTTTCAAGCCTGTTTTCCAACCATCTCACAACATACAGTTAATACTTTCTTCCCACATATCTTTCTCAGGGAAATGAAAAAGAGAAGAACAAAAAAAAAATCAAAGTATCCCTTGACTCCTCCTTGTAACACCCTTGTGTGAAACTGAGAAAAAAGCATCTGGTGTTGCCATAAGAGGGCACACTGCAGCTTTAGTTTCCACACAGTCCAGCAAACCTCTCTCAGGAATGAGAAGTGGCAGTTACTTCCCCTATGAGACTGTACAGTGTTTGTGTACCGGAGAAAGTGCAGGAGGCTTTCTATTAAGTTTCCCAAATCTCTGTTTGTCTTCTGGCTTCGCCCTCTGCACCCTGCCTTTCACCTTTGCAGTCTTTCTGGGGTTTCCTTTTAAGGGAAAATTTCAAAGCCTGTACAACTCTTGTGCTTAAAGTTAATATTTCTAGCCATGGTTTTAACGAATCTGTAATTTTTCTTGCTTAGTGTATTGCATCCAAGGAGCACACAACATTGCCTTGGAAAGCGTACTGCAGTAAGTGAGCAGAAGAGAGCAGGCACATGCAAAGACATCCTGTCTTGGAGTGAAGAGATACAGATCTCTCAGAGTATATAACAGGAACCATATAAGCAGCATTTTTGCAGTGAGTTCCAGGCCTTATATAGCTAAAAAG
This sequence comes from Manacus vitellinus, assembly GCF_001715985.3. Taxonomy (NCBI): domain Eukaryota; kingdom Metazoa; phylum Chordata; class Aves; order Passeriformes; family Pipridae; genus Manacus; species Manacus vitellinus. The sequence goes on along the minus strand of NW_021939396.1, from coordinate 45,153,392 downwards.
ATTCTGACACTACCAGTATCAGGAAGACACACCTAAAAATTAGAAAAGGGATCAATGGGTTAAGGGATCAACATGTAAATCAAGAATTCTTTGGTTAAAATAATTTAAAAAACCTCATGATATTTGAAGGTCACAAACTTACTGGATAGAGAGAAACTATGTAGTTTAATAGAAACTGTCTATAGGAAAATAAAAATTAGCAGAGATTATTATAAATTTGTTCTTGCTTCAGAGCAAGACCAACAAAGTCCTTTTGTAGGTAGGGTGGAAAAGTATTAATACATGAACTGTGGGAAACAATCTATCCCTGACAGAGGAGTACTTTGAATACACTGGCATTTTTTTCTGTTACTGAGTGACATTGATAAATATACAGGGCAGAGATTAAGGATAAATTGCCTTTGTTTTCAAATGGTACTTGGCATAAGGATAAAAGATAATACCTGGTTTGATGTTATTCTTGTTTTCCTGGTTGCCTCTGAACTGCTTCATGTTACCTTCGTTCCCCAGGGCTGTTTGTTTTATCACCTTTCTAGCTAATACCCCTCTAGGTTGAGTGCCAGGCTTCTGTGACAGAGATCATACTTTGTTATACTTCCACACTTTCTAGCACAGTGAAGCCCTGACCTCTGGGTTATCATACTGTGGCTAACTCCTAATGATGATAATCTGAGCTGCTGTGCAGAATTGCAAGTAATAAAAAGTGATGAAAGTTTATGTCAAAGAGCAAAACTCTCAATCTTCCTAAATGCATTGGTAAGGCTATTGCCACAACTCTGATTGCTGCAAATGCCAAAGCTCCTGTATATTATCAGCCTGGTTGTTGTCAAGATGAAACTCTCTACTTTCAAGTATGATGGCACTACTGTTCTATACCAGGGTCCCCTAAAAATACTTGGACAACACTTGCTGTCTGCAGACATCCTGTGCTGTCAGCACACACTACATGTTGCTTTTCTATCCAGCTGACTGTGGGAATGGCCAGACATCCTCTTGAAAAAGAGTCTAAGGCTTATTGGGTGTCACTGGCATGTTGTTCCTTTGCTACCTCCTGAACAAAGTTCCTGGGACTGATAACATGAGTGGGCTTCAAATACATCAGTACAAACTCTGTCAACTTGGTATAAATAATTGTCATAGTCTGCTTAATTGAGGTTGCTTTCCACTGAGGTGCACTCACTTGCTCTTTTCCAAGTTCTGTGGGAGATAGATAATCTGTGGCAAAGTGAAGGAATAGGATAGTGATCCCCAAATCTATTCCCACTAGATCTATGCAAAAATATTCAACTATCTGCTGAAATCTCTTAATAGCAATTGCCACTCCTACAAACACTGAAACTATTGCAATCTTTGGCACAGCAGGTGCACGCAACAGAGAATACACAAAGAGAAATGGCTGAAAACCAGTTGCCTGGAACTCACACAGCTGAGCTTAGACTGTGCCTATGCTTGCGAGAAGACCAGACATTGAAAACATGCACATTGACAATTTCTTCTCAAGATCCCACAGTCTTTGTCTGTGTCAGTGATAGAGGAAATGACTTGGAGAACTTTGAGTTCAAAGCTCTGACATCTAGGTCAAAGAGGTTTGCTTCTTCCAAGAAGCTTGGCTGCTTTATGGAGCACAGTTCAATGGCGTAACCTCAATTCTGGTAATGAGAATTTAAAGCATCTCATCTTTTCATGTGAAAAACTTATCTTTGCTGTCACTGGACAGAATCCTGACTTATCTGCCCAGCACAACACTACGGCACTATTTCCATATATTAGTTTGACTGAGTAGGAACAGCAGAAAAAGGAGATCTCATTTCTTTACAGAGATTAGAACAATTTATTGCTGCCTCTGGGACAGTGAGCTCATCTTCGAGTTGGCCTCACTAATTAGCAACATAAACTGCTGCTTCCCTTATGAGATTGGTTTGCAACTGGAATTTGACAGAAGGTCCGAGGAATGTTCTGAGAGACTACTTGGGATGATAAATTGAAGAAAAAGCCCTAAAATACAGTGCGATTTCTAATGTGAAACACTTAATGTGAGATATTAGTTGCTGTGAAATGTCTTTTGAAGTGTCTACTTTCATGCTCTTTATTTCACCATCTATTTTTACACAAATTTTATTCTTAACACAAACCTTTTCTCCACAGTCTCTTTGAATTTATGTTAGCAGGGTCACACCGCACAGAAACACACTACCACCACTACCGCAGCATCTCTGACAATTTATGTTAACCATTGCCTGAGAGAGCTTCCAAGCCACCTCCTACTATGCAGATCAAGACTTCTGTTATCAACAGATCTAGCTCCATCCAGAGATTTTTTGAGCCGTGAGAAGCATCACCAACCTAATCCTCTGACAGCATTTAATCCCTGAGTCATTCAGAGTGGAGATACTTCGCATTTGTTACAGAACTGTAACATCATTAAAACAAAGGGCTATATGCAAGCGTATCACATAATTGCTACTTGTTTCATCATCAGCCTGGCTGTATTCTTTAAACCCTGGAGTCTCAGATCATGATGTTTCCAGCTCTTTCAGTTGTATCAGATCATCACATGAGGTTTAAACAACCAGGTGAACAAAATATTTTTTAATTTAAAACTCATCTGACAGTAAAAAGAGAATGTTGTGATTCTGAGTCTTACCACACAACTGGTAATATTTTGGATTTCGCACATTAGCTATGTAAAGCTTTCCTAATGTTATTGCAAATCTGGTTGTCTTGTGTTCACCAAACAGAGAGCATGAACCAAACCAAACCAAACCAAACGAAACCAAACCAAAGCAAGACAAACCTAACCTCCCACCTATTTTAACAGCAGTTGCATGTCCCCAAGTACTCTTTAAAAATCTCTTTCAACCCCAAACTCAAATTTGTGGGTCTAGGGCACCTCAATAGTAGAGAAAACCTACTGCAACCTTGTTAGTCAGCAGAGGTGGCACTAGTGAGCAAGTGGAAGGGACCTCTGTCTCGTCACCTAAAAACTCACCCTTGTGACTGAGCAGGTTTTTACAGCTCTGCCATAGCCATTAAGAAGGGATGGGATAAGCATAGCCACAATGTAAATGTATATGATCAAGATTTTACTTCTGGCACTGCCGTTCCTTTAGGTTCCTCTGTAGGCTTGTAGAAGAGAAACAGCTGACCTACAAAAATCACCATGTCTGGGTTACACAGATGTCTCTTAAGAATCAATCTCACTAGTAAAGTTTTGCCTGTAAAAAAAAAAAAAGGAATTTAAAATATCTCTGTGGTTATTTTTGTCAGTCTTATCACCACCAGAGGTGTTCCAAGCAGACAGAAGGACCCCCACACAAATAAAAATAAAAATAATGATTAAAACAGTCTGTATTAATTCTGTTGATATTCTGAAGGAAAGGATCTGGTAAGACACACAGTCATGGCTGGAAACACACTGGCTGATCTTCAGGACTTCCTGATCTGGATTGTCTTCAAGAAAGTACAAAACAGGCAAGAAAAAAACCATCATGTTTCACCAAAAGCAAGCTGTATTACATTTACTCAGTGCAGGTGTAATGATTTGTTACTTACAGAGGGCATTCATAGCTGCATGTTAAATCAAACCACAAGGAAAATGCTGTCTGTGTAACAACCATGAGAGCAGACAAGGCTTCCTCTTCTCGGATTTATCTGCAGCATAAACACTTTATGTTTGCTGGAGAAATGTTAACACTCATAAGAGAGAAAATACCAATGTTCAGAAAAGAAAAATGGGAGTCAGTTTGCTTGTGTTATCTTTCCTGTTAAAGTTTACTATTAAATCTGTGGGGTAACAAGAGCACTTCAAGGCTGCTTAACCATTTGTAGTATATGCATATATATTATTTACACTTACACACATATACATTATATAGAGAGATAATATTTTCATATATGAAAATCTAAACATTAAATTATACATATACACATATATATAAATGTAATAGTAAAAATAGTTTTACCCATTCCTAGAACTGCAGAACTCAGTATTTGAAAGCTGCTTTAGCTATAGGATTTCCTTATGGCCATAGGAATGCTAAGGGATATGATGTGGATTTCGCATCGTCTGAGTGCAAAACTGGAAATTAGTGTCTAGGTTTTTATCTCATGTTAGTATTATATATTTCCCAGTTAACTCTGAAACCTATCAGATGTTTCACTACTGACTAAAGTTCATGTTTGCAGGGATATAAAATGACAACTTTTCTGGCTCCTTCCATCACCTGAGACTCTATCTCTACCGTATATATACTGCCTGGATGTGAGTTTTCTCCCTTTCATGACTTTTTTATATTGTTGGCACAAAAACTGCCGGACCCTCAGACACTTAAAATGAGAAAAGAATGGAGAGGAATATAAAAAACCAGTATTATTTAGGCAATTGTCTCAAATATGTAGTTTTAATGATAAATTCTAAATAATTAGCAAAATGTTGAGAAAATGGATTAGAAGGGGCCGGACTCAGAAGAAAAATGTAGGTTTATCATGAAAGAAAGTTCATGGAAACTGTGTGTTTTATTAAGAAAAATACCATTTGAAGTGAAAATAAAGAATATGAATCACAAATTCAGACGCTTGGAGCTTCATTGTAAAAACCTCAGCAGTCCCCAGACAGTTCCAAATTCATTGAAGGCACAGCTGTCTATGCAGGAAATACAGACAAAAGGAGACCATGCAATGGAGGGTGCCATCAGATCCTGCAGAGCAAACATGTCAGACAGCTAGAAAAGTTACATCATCCTCTTGGACAAAATAAAAAAAAGAAAATTAATTGTTCCATGTAATTCCATAAAATATTTGACGATTCAACCTGTAGAAAAGATAAAATTAAGCGTGGACAATCTGAAAAAAACAGAATACTGTAAGAGGAAAAAAGACCAAGCTGCCCTCTTCCCCCTCAAAAAATCCCCAAGAGACAGAGCAATTTTTCTAACTAGGGGGGTAATAAAATCATTTTGCTTTGACCTTTTCCTCACCACTCAGACACAATAGCAATAGCTACTATATATAAACCTTAGATGCTCTTGAACTGTGCTCAACCAAAGGATATTTATTTTAACTCAGAAAGGCTAGTGGTAAAAGAAGTTGGGGGATATTTTATTTACACAGTGATAAATTAACCTATGGATCGCTTCTCTAAGGGTAGCTCTAGGAATGATTAGGATTCAGAGGGATCCAGATGGACTTTTCGGCCTCTTTTTTTAAAGCTCCCTCCATGACATTTGCTGGGCTTTTTCAAAGCTAAAAGGTTGCAGGACACAAAGCTTTATTCTCACATTTTAGTCTTGAGGCTAGAAAAGCTTCTGCATTCATGCCCTAGCAATGTTTGCCTGTGTAAATCTGAAATATGCTGGGCAGCTGTGGAAGGAGGGAGAAAAACAAAAAAGCCTTGTGTCTGAAACATTTGTGTTTGTGTGCATCCTAGCCTGTACAGCTGGTCTGACTCAGCTCTGAGAAGATGCTGTGCAGCTGTTTCTCTGGAGCAATACCTGTGGGCAAACAGCAGCAGAGTCCAACATCTATGTATATCTTCCTGATCTCCAGAGTTCATTTTGTCCCTTCTCTGTCATCTTTAATCATGAAGCATTAGTCTTTTTCTTACTGGATATTCATGCACATATGTTTAGAACTTACAGGGACAATCAACCATTGTTCCAGTTTTCCTATTGATGTTTTTCTTGCAAATCAGAGCCCAGGGACTGGCCACAAGCCCAAATCCCATCTTTTCAAAACTGATTACTTCTTTGCTGGGACACTGTTTGCTCTACTGCAAGTCTAAGACTGTGTTCAGCTGGTGCAAACCGACTTCATCTCTTCCAGAAGTGAGGGCAGGATGCAGCCTGTGTACTGTACAGCTCTGGCAAGTTAAAGTAGATGAAATGCCCTCCCCCCGCGGTAGCTCTGCTGCTGACTAGAAAAAGTGACCCCAAGTCCAAAGTGGCAGTAACATCTTGAAGAAGCTCCTTTTGCCTTTCCAAAGAACACTGTGATAGATTTTTCAGTTAGATTATGTCACAGTCTTTGTACTTGTAAGGATTGTTTTTTTAATGAGGCAAGAAAGGTCAAAAGAAATTAATAGCCAAGATAACAGTTATCAGTCTGATACAAATAAAGAAGCATATAATGTTTGCAATACACTAAAATCTGCGACAGATAAAGGAGTCTATAGCCAAAGAGTGTTTAAAGGAAGCTGATATTGCAAATATCTACTCTCTAAGTTCTCTTTTCAAGCAGATGACTGGGGCACAGTTGCTGTTTGTAGTTGTTGCTGCTGAAGCCAGTGTTGCCACTGAGGCTTAGAGTAAGGACATCACTCACCCAGCAAGGCTCAGCCTCTCCCATTCAATGGCTCAGATGTGATCCAAAAGCCTCATGCAACGGGGACCAGGTTTTAATCCTCTAAGTGATGCCATAGTGCCAGTAACCACTGGGTAAGAGACATAATACAAAGGTCTCCCTTGCCCTCATTGCTGTTTTGATGTTCTTCCCAGAACCCTTCTTCACCTTAACCCTGCAGAGCACTCCATCACTACATGTTTGTAAGTCTCCAGACACCTATATTCCTGTTTTGTGCATGTCTCAAAATGCCAGAGTGGCTCCTTTCTTATGTGGTTGTGACCTCAAAATAATTTTACTAGTTCTGCCTAAATTCCCTCAGGAATCTGTTTCAGTAAGGTACAAATCATGTGTGTAGTAAGTTATATGCAACACACACAGACGCTCCCCCCCCCCCCCCCCCCCCCCCCCCCCCGTAAGCCTCTTGTGAGGTGCCTCTGGAGCTTGGATATGAAGAAACTGAAGGCAAGAGCTGAAGCGCTGCCAAGGGGTGAATTTGGGGTTTGAGCCTACTCTCAGCCATTCCTACTGACTAGATGTGATCCCAGGTGATGGGTTTTCATGTTAGTCATTTTCAGGATCCTAATCTACCTCCATTAATGTAATAGGAGTTAAACTTTTCATTCCAAGCAAAAAGCTAGACAACTAGAAATGTAAATGCTACAGGACCTGATTTCCATTGCTGAAGTTCCTCGTGGAAGCTTGGTCTCACAAGTCATGCTTTAGTGAAAGGGGTCTTAAGTGTCAGTATGATTTCTTTTGCTTTTCCAAACCTTAGCTCCTCACTAGTACTGTGAGTTTTTAAACCATCTGGCAAAATCAGTGATGTACAATATATGTCCTGCTTTTAGCTGGGATAGGGTTAATTTCTTCTCCATAGTTGGTACAGTGCTGTGTTTTGGATTTAATGTTGATACTGATGTTTTGGGGTTTTTTATTAAACTATTCTTAACCTACAAGTTTTACTTTTGATTCTCCTCCCCATTCCACCAGGGCTGGGGGGAGGTGAGTGAGCAGCTGCGTGGTGCTTAGTTGCCAGCTGGGCTTAAACCATGACAACACACCAGCATAATTTTTGCTTTAATCAGTTTAGCTCATTTCCTTAAAGATATTAAATCTCTTGCACAAGCACCTCTCTTCACTGTTGCATATTTGTTCATAGTAAATTATTCATTCTCAGTTGCATACACTTCCAGACTCCTCTTAAGACATGTTCTATTGGTTGGATTTGGGGTTTTTCCTTATATTTCAGTCTGAGCTTTAGAATCACTAAATGTTTACAATAATCACATGATGCCTTTTTTTCTTTTTCACAGATACTTTATTTGCAATAGCAGTGTGAGAACAGTAGAATACATGTGGGAACCAGATAATCAAGTATGATTTTACAGTGTATTTTTTTCAGTAGATTATTCCAAATGTTACATACGGAAATTTTAAGTCCTATAACATTAGTTCTGATATCATGGTGACTAAGCATTTAAACAATAAGCAGTCTTGTAGAAAAATCCATGTATTGCTTTACCTCATTTGTCCTAAATTTCAGACTGCAACAGTGTGATTTAGATCATGTAAGTTGGTAGCAAATACTTCAGTCTATATTTACATCTTGTCTATTTAGTAAGTCCTCGAGAAACTTAGATGCACAGAGGCTGAATTGAGATACAAAAAATTGTGCATGGTGTTTTCACTTCTCACCTTGAAAAGAAAGGTTCACAATGTAAATTTTCATATATTTTAATTAGATGAAAAGCATTGGATGGTGTGTAATATCCTGAATGTGTTACACAGACTACAGGTAAGATGTTACAGAGCACAGCAGCAAATGTTCTGCCATCCAGCACTAGAAAGGTAGAAACTTGATGGCCATCTAGCTTTCTACTGTGGCAATTACTAATAATCAGAAATAAAGCACACTTTGAAAAGCTGATATGCAAATACATGTGACAAGCCTAAACACTGCATGAGATAAGTCTCACTCCTGCTTTCACTGAAAGAATGAAAGATACAGCTCCCAAACACTTCAACAGGAGAAGCGTTATGATGACAACTCAAATGCTGCAGGGTTTTTAATTTTTTTTCCTGAGAAAGAATTTGGGTGATAAACTCCTTCACACAACATAAAAGGTATTTGTGTGTGCCAATAGAATCACCCTTAACTTCCCTGCTTTCTTTTCTGAAATCCAGTAATTTAATATGAATGTGTTTGTTAGAGTGCAAATATAGCATAGAAAACAATCATGCCATCACAGAGGAGTGAGACTCATCCATTTTGTTTTTTAGGATCCCAGAATGATGACAGACCTGGCAGACTTCTGGTAATAACCATCCACCCTAATAAACAAAAGACGTTTCATACCACAACCAAGAAATGCTTTAAGAGGACACCAAGTTATGTTATGAGGTGCAATTTAGAGCTGAAGAGCTTTAGAACATAAATCTCATTCAAACAGTACCAAAGTACATATTTTAAAATAATACTAAAGCAAAAGTATTTCAAATCCATAAAAATGTCATGCTAGTTTATTATTTAACCAAATGTGACTACTGTACAGTGATGACACCATTGCAAAACAACTTAGAGGAGCACATATCACTGTGCCAAAACTAAATCAAGTCCCAAGAGATGCTCAAGAGTGATGTTCCCTTTTATGAATGGTGATGTCTTGTGGTGTGGCAGAACCACCTGTGATGATGGACACTTCTAAGAATACTTTAGGGTGGGTCATAAACTTCAAGTTGAATGCATTTTCTTCCAAAATTAAGTATCCTGCTGAGAGCCTCTGATTTTAGAAAAAAACACAGTGAAGTGCATGACAGAAGCAATCAGACCCCAGAAAAGCTCAGGACCCTTTCCACCATAGTCAATGACAAACTCCTCCATGAGTCTCATTCTGTGGGAGCAGGAGCAGATCTACCACATATTGCTTTCCTGCTAATGTCTGGTAGCATGGCATCATCCTTTACTGTATAGTGGTCTTTATTTTAGCTGCTCTTCTGTCCCCTGATCTTTTCAGAAGTTTCAGGATCTTATGTCCAATACTCTCTGAGAGAGGAGTTCTCCTGGGACTGGTTCTAAGTGACGCACTTCATTAATACAGAGTATTTTAATGAAGAAGATCCTCCTAACAGAGGTGGCTGGTGCTATGCTCACTTTATGCTCACCTCAGCAGCAGAATTAGGCTGGGTGAGGAAAACACACACAAAGCCACTTGTGTAAAGGACCCTTAGGCATAAAACAAATCACAGCTTCTTATTTAAATAACACAGTACCATGCAAAAATCACAAATTAAGGAGTGTCTTGAAATACAAAAATGCAAACCTTTGCTTAAAAATCCACCAGTTCTTTGTGTATGACACTTTACTTGTGGTAAGTCATGCAAAAGGTTTAACCAAAGAGTCCCTTTAACAAATACAGCATTTGAACAATATAGAAAAAAACCAAACCCAAACCAAATGCCTAGACAGAACTTCCCCAACAAGTTTTCAACTTCTCATTGAAACTGTTTAGCATGGTGTTTACCCATCTGAGCAGAGGTATAACACCACACCTGTGTTGCCCTTCCCCAGAAGACTTAGTCCTTGCTGTGGGAAGGAGCTCTTATCTGTGGTTTGACATTGTTCGTTGCAGGTCCCCAGCCGTGCCCACGTCCTTGAATCGTGAGCCTGTCCCTGTGTCGAGGCACAGCTAAGGACAAATATCAGCTACTTTACTAGACTTGACAGGTAGCCACTGCCATGAGAGGGAGCATGTCTGCTGGGAGGGCTCACATGTCAGGAGTAGGGCTGCCCCTGGGTCACACAAGGAAACCCTGACCTGTGCCTGCCTGTGCTACATGCTGTGCCTGGGTGGAATACAGGAGAGATCATGGTCCAGCTGCAAATGCACGAAGGAGTCATGAATCTCATGCTCAGTGCAGGGAACTTGTGCCATGCTAACCGGGTTTAAGACAAGAAAAATGTGAAACTAGGAAAAGGACTATAGTAGGACACACTGGGACTATGCAGTGCTGCAAGTAGGGGTAGTAGAATTGCACTTGAATCACAGTGCATAAATTCGAGAGTTGCAGGAGTTTATTATCTCATTAGAAACATCTAATTCCTTGTAATAAAGATTGCATGTAGAGTATGTCAAAGAACAGACAAGGCTAATACAGCCCACAGTCAGGACTAATACTTTTTTCCTTTTCTTCTTGCTTAATAGGCAGGAGTAGCTTTCAATTTAAAAATAAAAACTATATAATTACAGTAATAATACCATGCTCCTGACTGCTTTGCAGCTGCGTATCGTAAAACTCAAAGCTGCTGATCAGAAACAAAAGCAGTAAGTCAGTAACAGTTTTACAGAAATGTTCTCCTGGGCTGTCAAAATACTTCTATAAGGGAAAGACTGTTTACTGAACATATTTCATGTACCTTTCCCCCTAAAATACCCTGCGCTTGCATCTTTTCCTAACAACACATAAAGAAACCTCAGCTAGAGGTGTAATTAAGACTATATGAACACTGGAACAAGCACAGATCCCATTCAAATAGTCAGGCATCACAACAAAAAGCCAGAAGCAGTCAAATTTTTATCATCTGTTATAAAAAAAATTATTTCCCAATCAGTGTTGCAATACAGTTAAAAGTTAAAATGTCTCTACATTACTAATAAATTAAAAAAACCATATCTCCAACCATCTTGTAAGAAAATAGGTAAGTAATTTAAACCTTTAGTTTATATAAATTAGCACAGAAATGTGTATTTGAACAAGTGCACTGAAAACAGATAAGCCTTGTTTTCTTCTGGTATCTCTTGTAACAGGAAAGCCTTTATATTCTTTGCATGACCTTGAGAGGCTGCTAACACTAAATGGTCAATAGTCAAACCCGAGGAGAGTGTTTCACCAGATACACAATGACAAGAGGGAGAATGCAGTACAGTCAAATGCTTTGCAGCCTTATTACTATACACTTCAACATTCCATTTTCAGCATGTTTACTCTTGGAGATGTATTTTTATGGCAAATCACATGAGTGAAATTTGATGGGTTGATATATTTTTTTTAAAAAACCTACTAAAGTATCATTTTTTCCGAGGTAGTTTGCAAGGAAATAGTGACGTACATGAGTGGAAACAATACTCCTTTGCTCGACTGTGAATAAAAGTCTTAAATACTGCTGGTGCTGTCCCTGAACCTTGCAGAGAATGTTTAATGGATACGATGTTATAATGAGAGCTGACAACAGCCAATTAAGTGTCAGAAGAACAATCTGATAAGTAGGTCTTCATGTCTATAGGCATTTCCTGGTATGTCTTAACTGTCAATCTGAATGTTAGACATCTCTATCTTTATCTCATTATTGACTGATTTATTAAAGGAGAATGTTTTCATCTCTTTTTTTGATTTTGGGGTTGCTCCAGAAAGAAGGAAAGGAAAATACTAGGAACAAGTCTTAATTTGCAATAATAGGTGGGGAATCCTAATTATAACAAAGTCCTAATCCTCCAACTGAGCAGGTGTATGGTTTGGTGACACCAATCCATGCAGCTGCCCACACCATACCTTTCAAGAAGTGGTAAATGCTCAGTCTAGAGGAGATCTGTTTCTTTAATAGGTGGAAGAATATCTGTGGACGTGCTAGGAGGCTGCTCTCTGCTTTCAGTGCTTCTTGCTAGTCATACAGAAGACAACACCTCGCTGGATGGATCTCTTCCCTTCTTGTCCTCACCCCTGTCAATATCAATCACATGAACTATGCCAGGCTTCAGGATCAGGTCATCGGTCTCTACTTGGCTCCTGTTATCGTCCACCTCGACGTACTTCCCTTTGGAAGGCTGGGTAGCCTTACCGAAAACATCTTTGAAACGGCGCTTGAGTTCAACGTCTGGGCAATAGACGTACTCATAAAGAGCACCAGCAAGGACCGCTCCTATTATTGGTCCCACCCAATACACCTGCAAAAAAGAGGTGGAAAAAACCCCAGACATTAAGATCTAGAGCAAATAAAGAAGCCAAGGTCTCAGAGAAAAGCATGTAAGTACAGACCTTACCCAGAAAAGTTTCTACAAAATGCCCTGGCCCAATTATTAAAACCAACTCTGCAGAAATGCATGGTCACATTGCTCCCTGGCTTTCATGAACCAGAATGAAATCTGCCATCCAGTTTATGAGTCAGAGAAGTACAACTACCATAGGTTTCACCGATGGTGACTTAGAGTTCAGCGTGAGTGCTCTAAAATCACATATGAAGTTATTCGAAAGGCAGTTTCTTGTTAGTGGCATTAGTCTTTGGTATTTTTTCTTTTTTCTTTCTGCCTTCTCCCTATCTCTCCCAGCTATTCCAGCCCTTTCAGAAGTACTCCATAGTCACCTTGCATCCAGTCATCTAAATGATCTCACATCCGTGGGTGCAGCTCTTCCCTAAAAACTCCTCTCACATCAGTGTTTCAGGAATCACCAGGTAGTGGACCCCATGGAGCAAAGAGGAACCTACACTGACATTTCAGTGAGGCACATTTACTACTTCCCTGATGCCTGAAAAAGATTTCAGTCTACATATCTGGTTACTAATTTTCTGGAGCAGACTGGCTGAGTGGCAGTGAAGCTATGGACCTCTCGACAAACAAAGGTCATCCTCTCTGGCTGCCCCACCTTCTCCTATTAATGGAAATCAGCTTTTTTCCCCCCTCTTTATGGGAAATTTAACTTATTTTTTAAAACTTTGTCCAATAATGCAAAAGTACAGGTTCTTCATCCTCCTTATTTTAACCAAACAGAACTATAACATTTCTTGAGACAAAAAAGGCAACAGATCCTGGTGGAGTCATGTATGTCAAATACATCTCTGTAGTCACATACAACAAATAGATGCTCTGACACAGCTTTACTTTTAAACTAGCAGCGGTAAGAAGATTGAGAAGCAGATCAACATCTTCGAAGTGAAATAATTTTGTCAAGTTTAATTGATCCACCTCTTTACAAGAGGCCTCCTCTAACTTTTCATTGCTCATTGCCAGCTGTAGGCCACATATTTGGACTGTTTGCAAGAAGACATACAAGTGAAACACTGATGTAGAAAAGTGATTTCTTTCTGCATTTTCAACCAACATGACAATTAATGTTCAAGAGAACAAAACCTTTCCTAATGTACACACAAACAGTTCTACTTCAGTATTTCAGACTCATGTTTCCAAAATAATCCAAATTTGGCTTCTAATCCTACAGAATACAACAGGCATTCAGCTACCTGATAATCTGATTTGAATAAGCAAATATAATGAATATAACACAACTTTATAGGTACCTATCTATTTCAGCACGACACCCAGCAGTTCGGTAACATTAGTAGGTGCCAAAGCCCACAGGCTTCTGTGAATGGCATGCCAATGTCACTGCTCTGGAGGAGGAGAAAAGGCTGTCTTTCCAAATGGCCAGGACAGTAACTAAGCTTCTCCTACAAGTTTCTCCATGGTACATTTGTTTATTGTTTATAGCTTTAGTTATAAATTACAGGCTTCGTAAGAGTATGGATAATTAATCTTGTGAAAAACTACAGCAGTTCTTCATATGAACAAACCATTCACTGATTATGGGTAAATCTGCCTCAATAGGATAACTCTTGGGAACAAAGTTACACATGGTATCGTGTTTGCAGAATTGGAGCCTTAGGGCCTGAAGACAATGTTATTTCTGTTATTAGCTGCAGTGAGAGCAATGTGGGCTTCATACTATAAAAATCAAGAAAATCCTTCCACGCACTGTAATATGCAGCTCTTCCAGTTAGTATTGAAAGTGTCCCTAGAAGTGCTATCCCTGTCTATAATTAGGTGAGGCTGAATTGAGATCCATCTCTGCCTTATAAAATGTGAAATGGTTTTTAATAAGTTGGATAGTGGGATTCTGTAGAAAATGACTGCATCATTCACAATCTGTTTATCACATTGTTTCCTGCACAGCTGCTCCTAGCTAAGGTGATGCTTTCAAACTGAAGCAGGTAACATCTGGTCTGGTCTGCAAAGACCAGACTGCAAACTCTTCATCTCTCACTATAAGCATTTGCTGAGGCAGGTTGTCCCCCAGGAACCACATCACAGAGGGTCCCTCCTCTCATTTTTATATGTTTCCCCCATTTTGCTGCAGAACCAGGTGAAATGTGAAGCCAACAGAATTACTTCCATAACTGCTCACCACATGACCAGCAGGGTTTGCAATCTGCCTTGGAGGATTTTTTCTTTCCAGCAGTTCAATTCTTTCTGTTTCACTGCATTGCTTTTTTTTTTGTTTTGAACTTTTTGTATGATTTCCTTTCTACCCCAGCTACTAGCTCCACCAAATGGCCCCTGAACAGTAAGAAGGTATTCCAACATGCTGCATTACTGCACTGCAGTCCTAAGTGAGGAGCATGATGACACCTAAGCTTGGGGCAGGTCAGTGCCTGCCTTCCTTGGTGATAGTCTCTATGGGATGTACTGGGAGAGAGAGCTAAAAGCAAATGATGTATGAAAAATTATGATCGCTGTTTGTCGCTATGGTGAAGGAAGCATGAAAGTAGAGTTACCCATTGGTTTTCCCATCTCCCCATGATGACAGCAGGTCCAAATGATCGAGCAGGGTTCATACTGGCACCGGTGTAATTGATCTAAAGCAGAGAGAAAATGTTACCTGTTATTAAAGTCTTGATGATAGGGATTTGATTTCTATGGAACACCCTGGTTTTGTACGGCTTCTCATCTTGACAGCGGGTATCACCACTCTCCTGAGTCTTATCATAAAGTTAATGAAGTCATCACATAAACAGCCAGAAAAGTTCTGGTGCAACACCCTACCCAAGGGACACTCCTGCAAACTCCAAAGGGTTTTCGCATGGATCCATAAAGAATACAGCAGCTATATTAGCTGTAACAGCTATAAAGGTCACAAAAGTTTCCATTTACTTCTGAAGTAGCTATAAAGGGTAAAGGGATCTATTTTTTAATGAGAAATCATTAACTTACAGCAAATAAATGTCCAATTGCAACAGAAAATCCAATTGCTAAAGCTACTGAACCAGTGACATCACTTCGTTTTGAATCACAACTAGCAAAAATAGTAAAAACCAGCTGGAATGTAATTATCAACTCCACCAGGAGTCCATGCCCAGCAGAAAGATCTCCATGTACCTGGAAGAAGGGAAAGAAACACCAGAAATGAAGAAAAGGTGATTTCATAAATCAGAAAGCTATCACATACATTAATTGTATTTCAATGAACAGTACTTCTAAATGTTACAGAGTAAAAGACAACAATGAACTTTTAGAGGTACAGATTGCCCCCTTCTCCACTTTCCTTTTTTTTTAAACTTTAAAATATTTTTTTATTTTGAGAGTTATGGAAAATCACTGCTGGACTGAGAACAGAAGGCTTAACAGTAACATCCAACATGGACTTCAAACTTAGACTGTAGAAGTATAGTTTATTTTTACACAGAGATTTGCAAATGCTGCACTTCCCTTTCACCATTTTTTTTCCTTGGGAGCACTGTAATTTACTATTCAATTATAAATTCATTAATTAGCCCTGACTTAATTAATTTAAATTTCAATTAAAAATTAAGCCGTGTGCGGCTCAAGTGCATTTTTAATAAGTCCTGCAACAGGGCTAACTGATGGCATTCCTTATTAGTTTAGAACAAAGCTGAAATCTAAGCCACAATCTATTTCAAAAGTATGTCATTTTAAATTGATGTTTTTTCAATCCCCATCATAATAGCACGGAATTAATTTCCCCCCTCCCCAGCTCATATAAAAATGGCATTTCACGCATATATTATTTAAATTTTGTATGTAAATTAACATTACCTGCTGTCATCAGATTTGGGGAAGTTCTAGGAAAGAGAACTTCTATAAAAAGAAGAGCTATAGATAGTACACTGCATAAACCTATCCTAAGGAGACCTTTAAGCCCTGTCTAGATGCAAATAAACTAGCAAGCCCTTAAAATCTCTACTTGAACTCCCTTCATTCTGTGTGACACTGATTATATTTTCTTAGGATCTAAGCTAGTCTAGTTCAAGAGCCAGAGGAGAAGTGATTACCGCAGTGACTCCCAGGCCTCCTACCACGCTTGGAGGTGTGACAAGGTAAAGGATGCCTGCGCCCACGATGGCTCCCAGGCACTGGGCAAGAATGTAGAAGACGGACTTGGCGAGGCTGATCTTCCTCGTGCAGACCATTGCCACGGTCACAGCAGGGTTAATGTGGCCTCCACTGATGTGTCCAAAGCACTGCACCATGGTTGCAATGCTGAGTCCAAAGCAGAGGGAGATAAGGACCATGTCTACAGGCAAGGGCTTCTCTGCTCCACCCCAGTTGATCGTGGAGCCGAGGCTGAGGAGGACAAAAATGAGCATGGCCAAAAATTCTGCCGAAACGGCCTTCCAGAAGGCCTGAGTCCAGACTCCTTTAAACGCCACCATAATTCTCTCACACTTACACAGACGTCCACACTTACTGAAAAGGAAAACAAATCTTCATCAGAAGTCACCAAATGTCTGTTGTTCTCCTGTTAGGGGTTGCTATTCAGCAGATTTTGGAGAAGGCTGCAACGCTGAGTATCATTGGCCTGGGACAACCACAGACTACGCTCTTAGAGCATTCTGTCCTTAAAACACAGTCAGTGTTGGAGTGTATGCAGGATACAGGTTAATTAATCACTCCTTGAGATAACTCCGTCCGTATAGTTTCAGCTCCCAAAAAGCAATGTCTGTATATTTTGAAATGATTATGAAGATAAGTGTATTATTCCATGCTAGCTGACTTCTTTCTGATTTAGAGGCTGTATAATTATACCACTTCAAGTGGCCTCTTGATCAACATGTTCATTAAATCAGTGAGTATCCTCTTTTTCTATTCAAATCTGTACTTTTCACAAAGCAGGTAAGATAATTCAATAAAAACTAGTAACTTAGTCAAAACCTAATGCTTTTGATGACAGTGTAGTGTTAGGAGTTTGCCCTGGGAGCTAGAAGAGAAAGTCTATTTGTTTGAACACTCATACAGACCAATATTGCAAATTACACTTATGCAAAGAGCAGTTTCTTCACTGTGGATGTAGGGTGAAAATTTAATTCAGGCAGGAGAATAGATGCAATCCTACATTCTGACCTTTAAATCAATCATGCAATCAATAAAGTGCTTTCTTTTGGGCTAAGGATGCCAAGTGAGCTGGGGAATAGATAATATTTTCTGTATGTGTGGTGTGTAGAACTCTGCATGGCAAAGAAAGGAGTGTCTTGCTTTTTCTCCCTGTCTGGAGATGCTATTTATCAGTCTACACTGCCTTCCTGATGAGTTACAATTTTGCTAGATGTTCAGATACCTATGAAAGTGGGTCACCAAAGAAAAGTTATTTGTGGTATTAATAAATTAGGAGAATAAGCCAAAAGGGAAGCATTTTAATGAGTTTCTAAGGCATGCTAACAAGATTCTTCTCTAAAAACAAAAGCAAAAAAAACCTCCAACCCATCCAAGAAGCAGAAAACAAAAGAAAGAATATTCAGTTGCTACATTTGGGAACAGAATTTCAAGTGAAAGATGGATGAATTTATGCTCAGTTATCTGAGGTAATGAAGTTACAATGCATATTTAATATCAGTTACATCAGAAAGAAGCATAAAAGGCATGTCTGCCCTTTTCAAGTTATTGCAAGAGGAATGGACCATGAATTTCTTAACAGTTCCAGTGAGTTAGGGAAAAGCAATTTAACCCTGTGACTGGAGCAAGTAAGTTGTTTCCCTGTCTCATTTCCTATGCTAATTTACTCTGTGTTTTGGATAGGCTATTTGAACTCTATCTCAGTTCTCTAGACTCTCATGTGAGAACAAAAATTACATTATCTCCTGCAAAAGGCTGTTGAAAAGTGCTTGTGAAGCGATCTGAGACACCTCAGCAGGACTTGCTCTACTAGAAAGTGAAGCCAGAATCTCAAAAGAGAATAAAGCCATACCCCAAATCTTCTGATTTTGGGTCAAACTCAAGACAAATGGAAAGATGTTTTTGTAAGATCTCACATTAACAGTCAGTTAATGATCAACCGTCTAGACTAGACGTTTTGTTCAAAATGCCCCCAAAACCATTGCCTCCCTCAAAGCTGAAGCTCAGAGGTATTTGGTTGCCCTTACCTTTGAACCCTATGCCCAGCTTCACACTGAAACTTAAAGGCTTACCTCTGACACCCTTATTACTTCCTCACTAATAATTTATCTTAGTGACCTGAATAAGATGTAGGTGCTATATCCATACTGAGAAAAGTTCATTTTCTCAGGACATGTCCCAGGTGAACATTTAATACAGGGATGACACATGTCATGAAGCCCATGGAAAAGAAACCTGGATGCACAGACAGGAGAAACAGCACTCATCTACCCTTTCACTCATCAGCTCAGTTGGGATGCAACCCGGATTTCCCTGAGCAAAATGCAAGCCCTGGTGGTATACTCAAGGCTTTTGGAAAATTTCCAGCCACCAAAGGCACTGTGAGTGGAATGCAGACTTATGGAGCATGGGAGAGAGGGGTATGGTAACTCCTAATGTCTTTGTTCAAGTGTGCCTGACATCCCTTTCTGTATGCACAGAACACTGAAATCTGCAAATTAATTACACACCTTCTTCCTGGGAAGTGGATAGAAAAAGGGGTTTGTATTTGGCATTAAAATAATGCAGTTGGCTTCTCACTAGTTGTGGAACATCTTGGGAAAACACATTAAGAGTGAGCGTGTGCGCAGGTGCACACATGTGGAAGAGAGAGACAGGGAGGATGCAGAGGATCACACCTTCTGCTGAACTGCTGATGGGCCTGACCAGAAGGAGGATGCCACTTATGAAGGACAGATCTCATACTGCTTCTCCAGTTGAGACCATATCCAGTCAATTCAGTCAATATTATTTGCAGCCCCAAAAATGCAAAACTGTTGCATGGAAGCCAAAAGCTTCAAACATAGAAGCTTGCTTGTCAACATGAAGTTTCTGTTCTTCTAGAACATCATACTACATAGAACTCCACTGTCAGCCATACTTTGACAGTTAATCATCTAAACATCTATTTTTAATCCATACATGTTTTTCTGAAGCAGTCTGTTTTTCTATAATTTCAATACCCAGCAAAATACTCAGCTGTCAGGGTCAAATTTTTCTTTCAGACTGTGTACCTTCCTCCTTAACAGCAAAACCTCCTATAAATGTTACTAAACGCTTAATACTGTGTTTGAGCCCTGAGTCCAGGTTTTCACTTAAATCCAAAGGTGATCAGCAACTTAAAAATCAACACTATCTCCAATATCCACTATTTTTTCAGCATGCAGTTAAACTTAAAGGCTTGAGATGAGACAGAGAGATCTGGCTGTACAGGTCTGAAACTAAAATGGGACTTTCCAGCAGCTAAGATTTACCATCAAAGTTGCAAAACAATTTTTTTGGAGTAGTTGTTGTTCATGGTTTCCTTAGATAAATCCAAAACGCAACAGAAAGCCACTTTCAAGTAATGGTCACACATTAATTTCATGTGGGGCCACACTTGAAATTCTCTGGTCTGGACTACAAGATTACATAGTGAATTGTGTCTAATAGGATGCAAGGTGGGTTTTGCATTGCCAGCAGGGTTGCAGGTATGATTATGGCTTCAAAGCCATAACAATGTAAATCACAACAAAGGCTTCAATACAAAAGTCAAACAGTATTTTAAAAATTCTTCTTTTTCTAATTAATACAATCTCGGAGAGCAGACACACAGCCTGGACACGGGTTTGCGGCTAGCCACTCCATACGACACTCCTGTCACATACAAGTTCTGTGCGTGGAGTGGCTATTTACAGTGGCATCTCCGCAGCGAATTCCCACACTGCCGACCTGGGCTGGCACCGCCGGCTGGAGCTCAAATGGACAACGGGCACCCGATGGCCAACTTTGGGGAAGGAGGGGTACAGGCTACTCTTGCAAAACAAATGCACAGTCGCAGGGCTTGCTTGTAACCATTTTGCCTCCTTTTCCAATACGATATTAAGTGAGCAACTGACACGGATATCTACAGGACGTGGGGAGCCTCGGAAGCGCAGTACCGCAGCTTTTTAGCTGTGCGGGACCCGGGTTTTCTGCACGCATGACTCTCCACTGCAGGACTGCAAGTGGACAATAGAACAAACTTTTAGCGTGCGGAAAAGGAGAGGGGGTTTGCGACTCTCTGTCCCCTTCGCACCCCTGGTATTAAAATCGATAGGTCCCGTAGTGTCTTCGGGAAGGGCGTGCCCTGGCTGCCATCCCTCGGTGCAAAACGCAGGAGAAGGGCAACAACGCGGAGCCCCTCACCTGGCTACGCATTCCTCCCGGGGGGGGGGCACTGCGGGTCCCGCGCGGGCGGACATGAGCGCCCTCCGCAGCCGCGCACTGCGCTCCCCGAAGGTTTCCCTTAAAGTCTCTTTGTTTGGGGGGGAGTTGGTGGGTTGGGGGACTGTCCCGCCCGCCTGCCTCTCTCCCGCCGGCCGCTTGCCTTCCCTCCCTCCGCGCCCCCGCGAGGGCGCGCACTCACCCGCGGCGCGGAGCGGCCGCTCGTCGCTGCATGCCTCCCCGCGGCGCGGGTGAGCGGGGGGCCGGGGCGGGGCGGGGGGCGCGGGGCGGGGGGGGACGGCTCCCGACGGCTCCCCGACCGAGCGGCTGCCGCCCGCCGCGCTGCCCTACCTGCTCGCGCCGGGCGGGCGGCGGGGACTCGAGCGCGGCCGCCCGAGCACCGGCTGCGGGTCGCTTGTGGTCATGTGCCTGTGCAGAGTAGTGCAGGGGGGTCGCGGCTGCCGGTCAAAAAGAAGCGGCGCGGGGCTGCCCGGCAATGGGAAGGATTCAAAGGTTTCTCAGTTTCTTCTCTGCCACTCTGTATTAAAGGGGAAAAAAAGCCCTAGCAGCTCTGCAGCCAGGGAGCTTTATCCATCTAAAATACCTATGAGTACTTTAATAGAACTCTACTGGCTACAAAATCATAGAATCATAGAATACCCTGTGTTGGAAGGAACCCAGAAGAATCGAGTCCAACTCCTGGCTCTGCACAGGACAGCCCCAAGAATCACACAGTGTGCCTGAGAGCCTGAGAGCATTGATCAAATACTTCTTGAACTCTGGTACTGTGACCATTCCCTGGAGAGCCTGTTTCAGTGCCCAGTCACCATAAATGTCCCCTGATAGAGGTTCATGCCATTCCCTCGGGTCCTGTCATTGGTCACTATGGAGAAGAGATTGGTACTTGCTCCTCTGCTTCCCCTCATGAAGAAGTCCTGGACTGTGATGAGGTCTCCCCTTGGTCTCCTTTTCTCCAGGCTGAAGTGAGCCAAGTGACCTCAACCACTCTGCATTTGGTTTTCCCTTTAGACCCTTCACTGTCTTCATAGTCCTCCTTTGGATGCTCTCTAGTAACTTTATATTCTTCCTATATTGTGTTTTCATAGAATCATAAAATCACAGAATTAACCAGGTTGGAAAAGACCTCTGAGATCATCAAGTCCAACCCTTGATCCAGCACCGCCGTAGTTACTAGACCATGGCACTAAGTGCCACATCCAGTTTCATCTTAAAAACCTCCAGGGAAGGTGAATCCACCACTTCCCTGGGCAGCCCATTCCAATGTCTGATTACTTTCTCCATAAAAAACTTCTTCCTAATATCCAGCCTAAACCTCCCCTGGCAGAGTGTGAGATTATGCCCTCTTGTCCTGTGGGTTGTCTGGGAGACCGACACCCACCTGGCTACAACCTCCTTTCAGGGAATTGTAGACAGTGATGAGGTCTCCTCTGAGCCTCCTCTTCTCCAGGCTAAACAATCTCAGCTTCCTTAGCCTCTTCTCATAGGACTTGTGCTTGAGTCCCTTCACCAGCCTTGCTGCTCTTCTCTGGACCTGCTCCAGCATCTCAATAACCTTTCTGAACTGAGGGGCCCAGAACTGGACACAGTACTCCAGGTGTGGCTTCACCAGCACTGAGTACAGGAGAAGAATTACTTCCCTGGACCTGTTGGCCACACTGTTCCTGATAGAGGCCTGGATGCCATTGGCCTTCTTGGCCACCTGGGCACACTGCTGGCTCATGTTCACCTTCCTGTCAGTCCAAACTCCCAGGTCCCTTTCTGCCTGGCTGCTCTCCAGCCACTCTGTCCCCAGCCTGTAGCACTGCAGGGGGTTGTTGTGGCCAAAGTGCAGGACCCGGTACTTGGTCTTGTTGAACCTCATCCCGTTGGAATCAGACCATCTCTCCAACTTGTCCAGGTCCCTCTGAAGAGCCCTCCTGCCTTCCAGCTGATTGACACTCCTCCCCAACTTGGTGCCATCTGCAGATTTGCTGATGGTGGACTCAATCCCCTCATCCAGATCATCAGTAAAGATATTAAACAGAACTGGGCCCAACACTGATCCCTGGGGGACACCACCAGTGACCGGCCACCAACTGGATGCAACACCGTTCACCACCACTCTCTGGGCCCGGCCCTCCAGCCAGTTCCTAACCCAGGACAGAGTGCTCCTGTCCAAGCTGTAGACTGCCAGCTTTTCCAGGAATATGCTGTGGGAGATGGTGTCAAAGGCTTTGCTGAAGTCCAGGTAGACCACATCCACAGCCTTCCCCTCATCCACCAGGCGGGTCACCTGGTCATAAAAAGAGATCAGGTTGGTCAGGCAGGACCTGCCCCTCCTAAACCCCTGATGGCTGGTCTGATCCCTTGTCCATCCTGTAGGTATTGTGTGATTGCACTGAGGATGATCTGCTCCATAACCTTGCCAGGCACTGAGGTCAGGCTGACAGGCCTGTAGTTTCCCAGGTCCTCCTTCCGGCCCTTTTTGTGGATCAGTGTGACATTCGCCAACTTCCAATCATCTGGGACCTTTTCATTGTTGTGGTTTTATTTGGTGAAGTTGCTAAATTCAATAAAGTTTTGCCCCGTGTGGAATGCCAAATGGAGGCCACTGGAAAATACTGTTTAAATTAGACCATGATGATCTCTGTTGAGAAAATTCACATGGACCCTACCCAATGCCTCTACAGCAAGAAAACAATTCAGTGAAAAAACAGCTCTTCATGTAATAAGAAAACCCACAAAGTTGCCTAAGCTCCCAGGCACAACTATTTCATTAGAGAATGCATAGAAATTGACACTTGAAGAAAACATGGGTGAAAATGGAACAAAGTACTTAGAAAATCCTTTTTTTCTAGCGGCCTAGACCTTTGCACACAGTAGAAGAATCTGTGCATAAGTTATATAAAAAACATTCTCAGGGACATGTTCAAGTGTAAAATAAGGCTAAACAACAACTACCGTGATGCATTCATGCAGCAACTGCGAAAATAAAAGTTTGGCATGATCAGCCAGCCTGTACAAGACACATTGTGCCAGATACTCCTTCTAACCATGAGAAAACAGTGCAAGATCTGAAGAACTAGTCTGGACATGGAAACCACAGATAGAAAGTCCTCTCTTAGCTTCTGCTAGGAGATTGTAGATAATAATTTAAAACAGTGAAAAGTAAGCATAATGTGTAACATTATCAATTAATTTGTACACACAGCAATAAAAAAGTCATGTCCATGAGTTAAATACTTACCAATCACAGTTGATGGTAAAAGAGGGTTATCATAAAGTATAAATGTAGGTGTTTCTCCCAATTTTGCCTGCTCTTCCCCTAAAACCATGTCATAAAAGATACCAAGAGACATTCGCAATTTGATGGCAAAAGACAAACTGCAGGCTTGGTGTTTGCTTTTCTTGTTTTCAAGCTTTACTTCACTTGCTTATGTCTTGAGTTGGTCAAGATGGGGCTGAGGGAGGAGGGGGATACAGTCATCACTGCACATCTCTGCTCTTTCATTTGGTGTGCTTGGTTTTTCAATCTATGCCCTCCACAACCTGCTACAGTGATTTCAGAAACTTCCAGTCCTAACATTGTCTTACTGACATATAAGGCCATAATTTACTACATATGCCCAAAGACCAAATTTTTCTGTCAAGGCTGCAGGAGTCACTCACAATGAAAGTATTTCAGGTAGTATGTTTGTCTGCATACTATTCTTTTACCCCTCTTCCCTTTTTGCCCTCTGCCAGGAATTACTGTACAAAAAGGTCATTTTTTAAGCGCTCTTTTTCAAACATCTGTGCCTTCCCTTCATGTGCTTTGAAGATGCCATGCCTCTTCCCACATGCATTCGGTTGCATTATCTGATTATTTCAGACTTTGACACCACGGCTACTGCTGTCATACAAATCCTTTCTTCTGTTGTTCCAAAATCTGCAAAAGGCACCCATGCAAACCTCAAATTTCTTTCAAGTTTTGGAACTGGCTGTTTAAAATCAGAGTTGAGTTTACTTTCATAGCTTTGCCTTGAAAACACACTTGTTCTTTGGCACCTTGTGAACTCTACTCCTTTGGCATGTTTGTTTGTTCACAAACAAAATATGCTTAACAAAACCAGTAATTGCTTTTCCTTTTCTTGCAGATAGCATGTATCTGCTCTTTTTGATCTTCAGAGCAGATCACTGCCAAACAGAGAAGCCAGAACATTAATAGCTTCTGTCACTGCTACCATTCTTATTGTGATAAATCTTCTGGAGGATTAGACAAAGGTTGTGGCCGCATAAAACAGAGAAAGGCAATGCTTCGGGCACAAACCTGGAGCGAACTGCACAGTGCCAACTCTGATCAAACAAACAGACTATGTTCTGTTGTAAGCACAGAAGGCAAGGAAGACATCCCTTGAGATAGCACTGAACATCAGAGGAAAGCTGCCCCAGTTTGTACAGGGATAAATTTGCCAATGTTTGGAGATGGGACCACATAGGTTCGTTTTTGTTAGTTTGGTTTTTCATAGTTTTTGTTTTGGTTTGGTTGGGGTTTTGGTTTGGTTTGGTTTTGGTTTTTTTTGGTTTTAATATGTATTTTCATCTTTAAAAACCTGGGCTAATTCATTTTGGACTTCTGTCCAACAATGAAATATTGCTCCAGCTGCTGTGCTCGACATAGTTAAGGAAATAACTTACAAAAGAATATTATGAAAAATTTAAAGATGGTGTTAAAACTCAATCTGTGTCGGGCCTGGGGCGGGGGGAATGTGCAGAGGAATCTTGCAGTGTGTCTTCTTCTCCTTCACTGAACATTAAATCTGAGTTTCTACAGTAATTTCTAGGGCATCATGAATTAAAGATCTCCGTAGGAACATAAGCCATGGTGAGAAGATGCTCCAACACATAAGACATCCCCATTCTAAACAAGAACTTCCCAGATAGTTGAAGCGTGCTGGATCTGGGATTTCAGTTTAGTCTGTTATGGAGGAGAGGGCACACTGCCAGAGTTGGAGAGGAATGTGCAAACAGCTAATTCCAGCTAAAACAATATTAGAGAGAGGCAGAAAAACTCCCAGCACTAGCTTCTATCACCTCACTGGGTAGCAGTGTGGGAAGAGTTCCTTTGCTTCTATGGCAAGTCTCATGGATATCCATTCCTGGGCAACTCCATCAGACAGTGGGGTTTGTCAGACAAGACTGAAGCAAATTAAAAAAGACTAAAGCCTAAAAAAAGAACATAATTTAGAAGCACTGTGTGTTTTCTCAGTGTCTTTGTACCCAGCGAATCTGGACTCCCCTCCCTTATGTTGCTGTTGTTAAGCTCCTCAGCTCACTCGACTCCTCTCAGCACCACTTCATGCTTTTAGTTTCCAAAAGCAATGAGGCTTACATGCCTGTTCTCTCTCTCTCTACCCCTCTCTTTGTTCTGGGTGTTCCTGCCCTTTTCAACAGATCTTGAACCCACCAGGTACTTTCAGCTACTGCTGATGGAGGATCAGAAATCCCAAAGCTGTTTAGGCTCCTGCCAGCCCCATGGGCATGAGTGGCTGCAGGTAACCACAGTGAAAAGGACGCTTGCTGGAAGGGGAGACTACAGGAGGATTTGTAGGAGTGCCCTAGTGATGGAGGACTTAGTTGATGTTTTCAAAGTGGTTCAGACTCCTAGGAGACCAAATTCCTTTGACCTTCCTTGGCTCCTGTCAACAAGAGCATTTGAGAGCAGGCTGTAAGCCTTTCAGAAACCATTAGTGCTTGCAGAAACTTTCACTCTGTTGCCACTAATAAATCCCCCTCCCCTCACTCATTTATGTTTTATAAGTTTGGGTTAAGCTTTGTCTACTAAAAGGATCTTACATAAAACACCGCTTACTGAAACGTGATCTTTGCACATTTCTGAAGTTTTAATTTTCCTGTGGTGTAATCTTGTTACTTAGGTCATTCATTTTGTCACGCCTCGGTATCAGTCTGGTCCAGGTTTGGCTGCAGGGCTATGTTCTCCTGACATTTAGAGCAAGAATTCCCTGGGAAATCAGTCAAGGGATTTGACATTGCTGCTGGCTAAGCTCCAGTGGGTTTAGTTTTACTCTCCTTCTCTATTTATTGTGGAATCTGTCTGTCCAAAAGCTGCACATTGAGTTCTGTGCTAGAGAAGGAGAACTAAAAGGGACAAAATGGCCATTCATTTGCGGGATTCATTCAGGCTTTTCAGAAAGGATTTACAAGAAGCTGTGCACTTAAATGACTGCTGAGCTTCCTTAGCCCTGCTCTATTACCTCCCTCACAAGACAATTTGGATCGACTGCTTTTTCCTTTGCCCTCTCCCCCACCTCAATAGGCTGCAATTAGAGTTGGAAAAGCAAAATTAAGAACTAGGTGGTACAGGAACCACCTGGAGGCTTTTCATCTTTAGAAATAATTTAATTTGAACATGGCACGGACAGGCCCTTTGTTGGGAAAAAAAAAAAATCCTTTTTCTCCCCTCCTGCCACAAACTGCTACAACGTCAGTTGCAAAAAGCTGCATCAGTGGCATGAGCAGCCAGGATTTGATGAACTGGAGGAGAGGAGCAGGAAAGCAGCGCTGGGCACTCATGGGGGCACAAGAGAGTTAGGGGAAGAGTCCCAGGTTGCCTGGAAATGGAGGAGAGAAGCAAGCTCTCTTGTGGAGGGGGGCAATAACATACCGCAGCACAGAGCAGGATGCAGTAAGCTCTGCATGTGCTGGGAGGGAAAAACAGCCCATCATACTGGTGGTCTGTGTACTGAGGGCTGTATAGTCTTAGGCAGTGGAACCAAAAAGATTTATCTATCTTTGCTGGGTGAGACACTGAAATTCAGTTAAATGTTCACCAATTTAATCAGCCACAGAAAATGTGGTACTCAGTATACAGCACTGTTATACACTCTGGAACATCCAGCCATGCTTTTCTGACCAGTCTGAGTTGCTCTCCCTTACAGTGTTGTTGTTGTTTCTAAGCAAGCTCCTCAGCTTGAAATGCTCAGCCTCTTCTCTCACCACTGCTTCATTTTCCTACAGATATGAAGCTCAGTCAAAGAATTGTGGAGTTCAAGACTACAAAGTTACATAACATTTTCTATTTAACGTCATATGTCATAGACCATTACGCTTTACCTCAAGACACATTTCATGAGTTCAGTGACTTGTATTTGGTTAAATATATTTTATGAAAACACCCTTGCTTAGACTTGAAAACTCATGGGATGGAAAATCCACACATTCCCTTGGTAGCTTATTCCCAAGACTAATAATTTTCATCACCGAAAATGGCCTTTGTCTCTAAACCGAGTTTGTATGAATTCATCTGCTATATGCTGCCTCTTATTATGCTGTTCTCTCCCAGATTAAAAAGCCTCTTGTACTTCTACTGTCTCCCCATGAGGATACTTATATAATGTGAGCAATTCATCTCTTCATCATCCTTTGGATAAGCTAAGCAGACCGAGCTCTCAGAGTCTTTCCCTCTAAAGAAAATTCACTGATTTTTTTTTCCAGCTCTTGTTTGTGCCTTCACCACTTTTTCAACATGCTTTTTAAAATGCATTTTTAATATTGGTCTCCCAGAAGGCATATTCTGAAGTCAAGGCATTTCCTGTAGCACACCTGGGAATTGAATTAGCCATTCTTGCCACAACATTGCATTGAGGAAACCTTCTTCCTTGCTTCTCCACAATAACTCCTCAGACCTTCTGGGGATATAACCCTCATTCTGTAGATAAGTCTTGTTTCATTCTGAGGCATGCAATTTTGCAGACATTCTGTCTGACAGGGATCACAGTAGAGCGTGATCCACTCTGCTGTGTTTGGCCATCCTTTTCTCAACCTATTGATTTAATTCATGGTCAAACTATACTGGCAGTGATTCTATATTTACTTCCAGATTTACCCACCCTAAAGCACATGAGGCCCCACAGTGATCGCTTCAGATCCCCCAACAGCTTCCAAGATTAGTATATTAAGTACCTTCAGAGATCTGTCAGCCAGGTCTGAATTGATTTTACTGTTCCATGGCTAACATACAGTGGTAATGCTTTAAACAGACAAAACTCAGTATAGCAGTAAAGCCTCTAGAAATGCTGAAACACACTGTACAGCTATGTCTGTTGACCATTGTGTAATTTTAAAAATTAAATCTGTTCTGTGTTGTTTTTAATTTTCTTTTTTTTTTTCCTTTGGCAAGGCTGAGCCTCAGTGGCATAGTATACCTGACATGTGGCCAAATGCTAGGAATTTGTTCTTTGTCCAAGCCATCTTTTGTATATAATACAATGATAATATGTATAATACATATATAACTTTATATTCATAGTATTTGTATACCTAATGGAAACATATGCCATGAATGGGCTCATGCAGCATGTTCTGAGAAAGACAACTTTGCTTCAGATCATTCAGATTATCTTTGTAGATTACTATTTTGTAGTAACTGTTGTCTTAATTCTATGTATTTTACAGTGGTTATCTTCCCTCTCAACATTAATACCTTCTAAAAGCTAGAACCTCAGGCCACATATGTGAAGAGGTTGATCCTTTTTCTATGCAGAGGTTCATCTTTTATTGAACTAACTGAAAAGGATCGTCTGACTATG
The DNA here is from genome assembly GCF_001715985.3 of Manacus vitellinus. Taxonomy (NCBI): domain Eukaryota; kingdom Metazoa; phylum Chordata; class Aves; order Passeriformes; family Pipridae; genus Manacus; species Manacus vitellinus. The sequence continues at coordinate 45,124,126 of NW_021939396.1, read as the reverse complement.
AATATTTACAAGTCTGAGCTTTTTCATCCATAAGCTTCTAAAGAAAACCTGATAACATGCTTTTTTTCCAAATCCTTTGTAGAACAGTAAGTTTATTTCTCATGGATTTTCATGCTTACAGCTTGCAAAAACCCCCAACAGATCAAGCCTAGTAACTTGTGATACAAGAACTGCCTTTTTACTGGACTAGGAGAAAGGCTTCAAACTCAGAAATGGCAATTGAAGATATTCAATGTCTTTTATGGCAGAGGCTGAACTCCTTTGGAGAATCTTGTATTGGCTCAACTATCAAGAAAGATAATAGAGATTAATACAAAGAAACAAACACTTCTTGCTGCTGTCTTCAGCTTTAATGATACTAGCTTAAAGCTACTTCATGGGTGGGTGTATGGTTGGTTTGTGAGCATATGAGAACTGAGCAGCTAACAATGCTTTGTCTTCAGCTACTGAACTCCAGTGAGCACATGCAGCCACAGAAAACAGTCTTTTGGGGCCCATAGCTCTTGTCCAGTTATTTGCAGGCATTGGCACCCCACAGCTATGGAGTGTGAGTGGCAGATGCAATCTGTTAAGACTGGGTGAAATCAAGCACAGGGCCACAGGGCTTTCCTGCTTTATGCTACTTTCACATGTCATGTTCATATCTAAGCATTATTTTCTGATCTAACCTCCACGACTGCCTTCTACAGGCACTTAGTTGTTGGCAAGCTGCTTCAAGCCAACTGAAGGAAAAAAGCTGTGAGCTGTGCAAATAGTTAAAAACAAGACAAGATTTTTGGGATTAAAAGTATTTTTTTTAACTTGTTTGCAGACTTATTAATACAGAGCAACCAGTCTGAGACCATTCTTAATGCCTGACGTCTTTAAACTCATTCATCCTTTTTCTTGCATCCATCTTTTGGATAGATAACCCTGCTATAAGTTGCTGTTTACATAGGATTTCATTAGTTTTGTGGAGAAAACTGTTTTTGTGAAGACAGATATTGCATTAAATTGGAGGTTATAAAGGAGACAAATATGGCTGATCATAACCCCCAAGGCAGGGGGATTGGAACTAGATGATCTTCAAGGTTCCCTTCCAATCCAAACCTCTTCAGGTCAGAACAGTCTGACCCCTGTTAAAAACAGACCTACCTTTATAAGAATGCACACAGACAAAGGGAAATTTCTGTGGGGTTTATGGTTTCATCTGTTCCCTTTTGAATAAGTGTAACATCCTCAACATCTATCTGATTTTCAGTTTCACCCTGCATACTTGACTGACATGAGCACATTTGTCTTACCAGCAGCGCGGCAGAACCAACAAGCCACTGAAAGGGATTCTTTTCAGCTACACGCCTCACCGGCACCGTTATCAGTGAGGCTCCCACTGCGGCATGGCCAGTTCTTGGGGTGTGAGAAGGGATGTAAAACCTCCCAGCCTGGTCCTCAGTGTTGCACAGTGGAGTTTGCAGAATGGTCTCTTCAAACATTATTTTTGACTTCTAAACTGAACCTTTTTGGTACAAAAGGCACAGAAAGGCACTTTCCACACAGTCTCACAATGCAATTTTTGCTGTCCAATGTCAGAAACTTGTAATTCATCCTTAAAAGGTCACGCTGATCCCAAGTGCATGGCCTCAAAGAATTGATGTGTACCTGAGAAATTGTAGATATTTCCAAGTTTCCAAAATCATGACAAGGCATAAAATGTATATGAAGTTCTTGAAGCCTGTGGCCAAGAAAGCCCTTCCCTTCCCTTCCCTTCCCTTCCCTTCCCTTCCCTTCCCTTCCCTTCCCTTCCCTTC